>NC_087202.1:1341929-1363902 GCF_015104395.2 Macrobrachium nipponense | reverse complement strand
ACCATGGAGAAGGGACAAACTAACACCGAGATAGGTTGTGCTTTAGGGTTGAGCAGGACGACCGTGGTAACCATAGTCAAGGACAAGGAACGTATTCTGAAGCACGTTAAGGATGCTGCACCGATGAAGTCAACGGTGATTAACGAGAAGCAACGTAGCCAGGACATTGTTGAAATGGAGAAATTGCTCATGATATGGCTGGAGGACCAGAACCAGCGACGTGTTCCGGTGAGCTTAAGTGTGATCCAGGAGAAGGCTAGAGCGCTGCATGAGGCAGTAGTGAAAAAGTTTGGAGAAGGCAGTGCTGGTGGTGAATTTACCGCGAGTAAGAGGTTGGTTTAACCGTTTTAAGGCTCGTGCAAATTTGCATAATGTGAAGCTGCAAGGTGAAGCTGCTAGTGCTGATAGCAAAGCAGCAGAAAATTTTCCAGGTGGTTTGGCCGAGATAATTAAGGATGGTGGTTACACGGCTGACCAAGTCTTTAATGTGGATGAGACTGGATTATTTTGGAAAAGAATGCCAAATCGAATGTACCTTTCCAAGGAGGACTTTGCTGTTTGGGGCCAATGCAAGTGGCGATTTGAAACTTAAGCTCTTGCTGGTGTATTTGGCCGAGAATCCCAGGGCTTTCAAGGGCATTTTCAAGAGTCAACTCCCTGTGATTTGGAAATCAAACAAGAAGGCTTGGGTTACCTTGATGGTCTTCGAAGATTGGTTCAATGACCATTTCGTGCCAGCAGTGGAACGGTAATTGACTTCGAAGGGTCTGCCTTTTAAGGCCCTTTTAGTCCTGGACAATGCCCCTGGTTACCCTTCAAATTTGAGCGACATGCACCCTAATGTGAAGGTGGTGTACCTCCCACCCAATACCACATCGCTGATACAGCCAATGGACCAGGGAGAAATTGCTAATTTCAAGGCTTACTACCTTAGAAGGACCATACATTTTGCTTTGAGGGCCATAGAAGCTAACAAGGAGTTGACACTGAAGCAATTCTGGAAGGGCTACAACATTGCTGATGCAGTGAAGAACATTGCAAGTGCTTGGGACGAGGTGAAGACGACCACTTTAAATGGGGCCTGGAAGAAACTGTGTCCACAGTTTGTGCACAGTTTTGAAGACTTTGACCAGACAGAAGACGTCGAGACTGTGACAAGGAAGATCGTAGGGCTAAGCAAGAGGCTGAAACTAGATCTTGAACCTGATGATGTAACAGAGCTGCTGGCATCCCATGGAGAGGAATTGTCTGCAGAGGATCTGCTTGAGCTGGAGCAACAAATGATTGAGGAGGAGGAGGCGGCACCAGAGCCAAAACCCAGGTCATTAACTGTGAAAAGCTTGTCAGAGGGTTTTACTCATTTGGAGAGAGCCTTGGCTTCTTTTGAGGCTGAAGACCCTAACGTTGCCAGGTTTGACAAAATAAAACGAGGAATATTAGATTTGGTGACTTTCTACAAGGAGACCCTGAAGGAGAAGCATACGAAGAGAAGTGTGCAGTCCAGGCTTGACACTTTCTTTCACAAGTCTCCAGTACCACCACCTCCCACTCCTAGTCCTGGTAAGGAATTCTGAACTGTTTTACTAATTTATATGTTTACATAGTGTACATATAAAATGTGTTAATTTTTTAATGTAACAACTAAATGTTAGAGTAAATTGTAACTTTATTAATTTTCATCATTTGTAATTTTATTGCAGAAGTGGTGACAGTTCCAGATCCCCCTGTACTACCTGTGACAGTTCCAGATCTCCCTGTACTACCTGTGACAGTTCCAGATCCCCCTGTACCTGGACCCTCTGTAGCAGCCCGTCCACCTGTACGTGTACAATCAGGTAAGCAATTTCATTTTTCTCATTTTCATGTTGGAAATTGTTTACACCCTACATACATACGTACACTAACTTACATAGTGGTACAATGTGTTTGATGTTGCATAACCTTATTATTTTTTTTTTTTTCATTTCAGACCCCTTTGATAGTGACAGCGACCAAGATGACCCTGAGCCTTTCCTGGTTTTGATGCCTCGCCCTATTCATCAGGTAAGGAATCCTCAACAAATGTGTATATAATGTTTTATAAATTGCTAATGAAAATTTTATATAAAGTGTGCATACATATGCTACAGTTACATCCACCTTACATTTATGTACCCCATCATTCTTTCCAGATCTAGATGTCCCCTCATCAGAGCCCAAATCAGTTGATACGAGTAGTATCACCTCTCCAACTCCTTCAGGTAAAAGAATTCTTCATTTTTTATATTGTATTACTACATATGTTAAACAGTAATAACATGTGGAGTAGTTACAGTAGTACATACATACTCTATCATTTATATTTTTTACCATTCCAGACTCCCAAGCACCTGCCCATCCCACTCCATAGCCCAGCCACCCACTCTCATCTACCATATGCCCATCCCAGTAAGCAAGCCAACCACTAGAATTTGGTAAGGACATTTTTTTTTCTTATTGTTTTATTATTACATATGTAATAACCATGTTATGTATGTAACATACATACATACTAATCATATGTATTACATTATCATTCCAGACTGACATGCACCATGTGACTTAAATAACCAGACCTCTACTAACCTACATCTCTTCATTTTGCTGAAGGTAAGGAATTCTCAGTTTTTTTTATGTGTGCATACAGTAAATTGTTAATTATGGAACAATAAATTTTGTACACTTAAGTGGTTACATACTGTCCTTTAATATTAATTCTTCATTCCAGACTGCCCATCATCCTAGCCTGTTATCTGTGATAAAGCACACTGAAGTTAGGTATGGAATGCATCCTTATCATGAATGCTCTACACCTCCATCTCCACCTCCCACAACCTAGGTAACAGCTTTGAGACTCACTAAAAGTTGTTAAGTTATGTAAGGAATTTCTAAATTAAGTTTTATACTACATGTTATTATCTGATATTAACCACTGTATGGTGCATATTACTGTATGTAACTTACTATGCATAGAGGACTTACTGACATAATTATTTTTTGTACATTCCAGAATCCCAGAACCCCCTGAATGATGTAGGCTATGGGGCCACATAAGACTTTGTCCAGGGTTACATAGCACAACTACTTTAAACTAAAAGTAAGGAATTAATTAACAAACTCTTTTAGTACTCTTGATATATCTACAGTAATTAACATATTGCATTCACGACTTTCTGTAGTGTATATTTTGTACACTAATTTTGTCACTTTTTCCTTCCAGAACCAACATTTTTCACACAACTTCAGGTTGTTACTAACATATTACAAGTGTCATCAAGGGATAACTACAAGTAGAAGCACCATTTTTGGATGGAAAAAACCCTTCAGGAAAGTATACGTATCAAATGTAACATGTGTAAGTGTTTACATAATAAAAATATGGAATTACTCCATATATATAAAAGACTAAAAAATAAAGAGGTCAACCAGATTGCTTGCAGGAATGTGATCAGACCAGAGACGCTAAAGATGACGTATACAACAAAGTAGGCTAAGATAACATGCCGTCACCTGTAGTCATTCAATTGTTTATAAACTTTAGTCCAAGCTTCCTGCTTGAGACAAACACCGTGACCTATAGCTCAAGCGGCCTACATGATTAGTAACTATGTCATCTGATTGTATGTTCGTATATTCGAGCTACTGTCTGCTTCCTTTAGGACTGGTAACCGAGATGGTAGTAAAACAGAATAGAGTTAGCTATCGTCATTAGAAGACCTGTATCTCTTTACCTAAGCTTTATTATGTAGAGAGAATAGAATTAGCCATCATCATTGGCAGAAGCAATCAAGCTATCGTCATTCGAAGACCTGTACAATCCTACTTGATCTTCACTATGTAATATCAGAGAATATAAGTATTTTTATACTTCGTGTTTTCGACTAGAACCTCACATCATTACCGAATCATCATGAGTTTAACACATCGTCGTCATAACCAAAGAAGATAATACCGACTTCGTAAGTGATCTACAAACCCCAAGACACTCCAATGAATATGGAAGTGCAATACCAACCGACTTAGCGTAAGATTATCGCAAGTCTAACATTACCTCATAGGGCGCCTTATTATACGAGGCAACAGCCCTAAAAGTGGTGGCAGCGTACCAGAAGAACTCTACAACTTCTCTGAAGAAAAACCAGAATAATAAATCATGTATCATCAGAAGTCAACGACAACGAAAGCAGCAGATTCTTCAAGCAACCTACTATCGTCGTTTAGTGAGCGACTTCAGAAAACAACAAGAACTCTTCAACGACGACGAAAGCAAGAGATTCTTCAAGCAACTTAGTATCATCGTTTAGTGAGCGTTTTCAGTAGTGAATAACTTCAAGAAACAAAACCGACGTGTCCTTTTCCTACGGCAACGCAAGCTTCGTCTCTCATTAGAATCATTCAAGAAAA
The DNA here is from genome assembly GCF_015104395.2 of Macrobrachium nipponense. Taxonomy (NCBI): domain Eukaryota; kingdom Metazoa; phylum Arthropoda; class Malacostraca; order Decapoda; family Palaemonidae; genus Macrobrachium; species Macrobrachium nipponense. The sequence continues at coordinate 1,359,480 of NC_087202.1, read as the reverse complement.
CATCGTTATTGAGCGTTTCCGGCACTTCAAGAAACAAACCGAACGCGTCTGCAGCATCGGATCTTCAAGGGCTCGAATCATCGAAACAACGCGCACGGGGAAACTAAACCAGGTCATCTGCTAAAAATAGAAGGAGGACCAAGGACGTGTGTCGTTATCGGAACACCGTGACTTCCCACAAAAGCAAGCTAAGTACAATTTTTATTCATTTGGAGTAACTTTGAGTGTTTCCTTTACAGGTCGAATTTCGTTATTCCTGTGGCTGAAGTTACGAGACATTCTTAATCTTACTTTTTTTTACAGAAATTATCTACATCGTTGAGATTTCGCTACTGCGAGTTTTTTATCTTTGAGTTTCTGTTTCCAGAAGTTCTACTGAAATATCATAATCATATAGTATGTTAATTTTATCATTTTGGGTGATTATTAATCCTTTACGTAACAAATCATATTAAACAGTGAATATGCGTTTACGCAGTGGACGTCTGTATTTATACAGATGCATGGATAGGGTCGTTAGGCACCGTAGTGATTAGAAAACACACAAAAACAAGTGGAACACCTGTACAAATCTAGATAAATTAGAGGTAACACTATTTCGGGTCATGACAATAAATGCTCCTTTGCAAAGTCCCGATCGCAGTTTTAGCCTTGAGTTTTTTGTTATATAAAATATCGAACCTCAATGACTCAACTTAACTTTAAAAATACGGCTGGATTGCAAGGAATAACATGTCTGTAAAAAACTTTCATTAGGCTAAATGCGCTGACCAGGATCCCTCACTATTTCAAATTTTAGCAAAGAATGAAGTAAACAACAGCAAGTACACGATAACGCAGTAGAGATAACTTATTTTAATAGTAATCGCTCAATTCTTTATAGTTCGTCATTCATACGTTCGTTGCTTTATACGTAACTAGCAGCAACATAATGCTAAAAACAGTAGCCCTTTCAGAAACAAACAAATCGTGCTTAAGCACTTGGGTACTGTGTCATCCGGTCAAGCGGTCAGGGTCAGTTAAATCTGCCGAGTGTAGCAAGCAAAGCACATACCACATAAGCGACGTCAGCGGAAAGGGAGAGCGATGTTGGAAAAATTAAAAAGGAATTTTCGTATGAATAACACGACCGTATCAAGTAATCAGAGCAGGTTCTCATTTTTTTAAAACATAAGTTATTATAAGTAGTGGTGGATTAAGCCCGACTGTAAGCGCCGTGAAAATTAGAATATCTTGTTTTATTCCTTTAGTACATGTAATATCCTGTATTTACGGACTCATCGTCTGTTGTTCGAACTTCCCTAATGAGAATTCCGGATAAGCGAGCGCTTACAGATACTCTATAGTTATAAAAAAAAAACATTGATCTGTATCTAGTGTAATTGTAAGATACAGTGGCCCCCCGTATTCGCGTTCTCCGGATTCGCGGACTCTCACATTCACGGAACGTTTCCCTGCATTATTCGCGGAAATTCATGCATTCGCGGTATTTTTCTGTGAGAAATATCCACAAATTCCTGGTTTTTATGATCAATTTCATCATATAATGCACTTTTTGTGATAAAACTTAAAAAAACCAAGTATGAAAATATTTAGTGGTTTTTCTTGTTTTAACTACAAAATAGGCTGTTTTTTTTTAGCGTTATTTTATAGGGGTTCCAAACATTCGCGGGTTCTAACTATTCACGGGGGGGTCTGGTACGCATCCCCCGCGAATACGGGGGGACCACTGTATCCATCTAGGGGTATACAAAATATTATATTACCTCTTGCAAAATAAGGCGTGTTTATCAAAGGAAAATTCTATAAACCTTCAAACATATTAAAATCCGTTTGAACAAAAAAAAGAGACAGTTAATCAAATAATAACTTATATAGAGGAACTATACATTTGTCTCATAAATCGTAACATTGTTCAAATGACCCAACAGAATTCTCCCACAACTGCAGTCGCAGTTTGCACGCAAAATCTCGAGAAGCATGCACCCTCGAATGTCTTAGTGCGTGTAAAAAGACTTTGCTGGGAAATGAAATTTTAATCCTTCCCGACACTCTGAAATATAACGATTTCCGCGAACAAAGCCCTAGACACGGTTGACTTGCAGCAACAAGGTAATCTAGTAATCCACAAAACCTATACATATAAATATCGCATTTTTTTATTGTTGCTAATTTTTAATCACGCCCAATCAGTCGTAGATGAATCTCTTATAATCTATCTAAAGTAATATCCGTAAAGTCATTCAAGCAGAGGTGATTCATCAGAAATTTTTTATTATCTTTTATCTGAATACCAGGAAGTTTCTCCACTAGCGAGTGATCTCTGGGTTGAATTGAATTGAATATAGGATTTAGGCATTAAGCCAAGCACTGGGGCATCAAAGGCCATTCAGCGCTATATAACAAAATTCATTCAATCATAATATCTGTATACTCACACCATTTAGTACCATTTTAACCTTTAATATCAATCGCAACACTTTCATACAATAAAATCTAGATGTGAAATAAATAAGGATTAAAAGGGTAAAATAAATAAATAAATTAATAAAATCAATTATAGCTCGTAATATAACCCAATACTTTGTATAAATTTTCTCAAGTTCAGGGTATTACAGTTTTCCCCCAGTATATCTCTCAAAGGTTTGTCCTGGAGTAAATGTGTCCTCCTCTGAAGATTAAAAACAGGACAATCAACTAAAATATGCTTAACATCCATTGTCACTTGACAGGTATTACAGTGAGGGGCCTGTCTCCCTTCCCCACTCTTCATTAAATAATTGTGCGTTGCATGTGTATGGCCAATACGCAGCCTAGTTAAAATAATGGTATCCCTCCTACTTGTAGAGTTACAAGATGACCATTTATCCACCAATGGGTAGATTTGTTTCAATTTTGTATTGGTGGTCAGTTCAGACCATCGAGCCTGCCACTTATTTTTACAGTAAAGATGAATCTCACTTTTAAGATCTTTGTAAGGAATACTCAAGGGGGATGGATTACTTAGCCCTGAAGCTTCCTTTGCTGCCTTATCTACTTGTTCATTTCCATCCACCCCAACATGGGCAGGGACCCAACAGAAGTGAACACTGATACTCTTCCAAGAAACTGCAGAAGTACTAACCAGTCCTGCACCTCTTGCACTAGATGATGGCCTGGCATAATTTGTTTTAATGAGAGTAAAACACTATTGGAATCCGTAAAATTGTATAAAAACATTTTGGTTGACCACTTTTAAAAATATGTTGGACTGCGAGAATTACTGCGTACAGCTCAGCAGTTAAATATTGAACAAGAGGATGGGAGTTTCCTTCTAATAACAATATCCCCCACCACAGCTGCACTTCCAACTCCTGCAGCCGATTGGAGGCATCTGTAACAAACATGTTTCCCATGATGTTGAGCAGCATGATTTAAAAACTCACTTTTCATTACCCTACTAGGTAAGGTATTTTTCCCTCCTGCCGTAAAAACATACGTTAACGGGTGGATTACACAAGGGGGAGACTTGGGATATCCTACCTCTGCTATCTGTGCTGTTAACAAGCCTACTTCTCTAGCATCATTTTTCAGCTGTACTTCCAAAGGCTTGGGCACTCTAGATCTGTTAGGAGCCCGATCTAAAGGCGCCCTAACATATTTATGTTAGGATTGTTCTCACAGCAAGGGACCTAGCTAAAAACCTCAAACTCAACTCCTCTCTGCGAATGGAAAGGGGAGGTATGCCAGAATCCACATAGAGACTGTCAATGGGAGATGTTCTGTAAGCACCTGTGCAGATGCGAAGCCCAGCATTGTGAACAATATCAAGTTTTCCAAGTAAAGTCTTTGTAGCTGACCCAATATATTTGGCATGCATAGTCTAACTTGCTCAGACACAAAGATGTATAAATTCTAAGCAAAGTTGTTCTATCAGCACCCCAATCGAAATGCGATACAACTTTCAGAATGTTCAGTGACTTCTTAACCCTGATAGATAGGTCATTTATATGGGGACCAAATGTCATTTTCTTGTCGAAAATGACTCCAAGAAACTTGATATTATCCTCATATGGCAAAATACAAACATTTAAGAAAAGGGTGGGGATCTCTTCCCTTTTACGAGTAAGAGTAAAGCGAATGGCTTTGGTCTTCTGAGGTGAAAACATGAATCCACGAGAATTTGCCCATGCGGATGCAGTATTTATTGCAATTTGAAGATTTTGGCATGCTTGTAGTGCAGATGATCCACTACAATAAATTGCAAAGTCATCGACAAATAGTGATCCTTGTATGCCAGGAGGTATGTGACTCATGAGACTATTATAGCAACAGCAAATAAGGTCACACTCAATACACTGCCTTGGGGGACACCTTCTTCTTGCATGTAGGATGAAGATAGTTCTGACCCTACTCTCACTTTAATTGAGCGGTTTGATAAAAATTCTTCAATAAAAAAGAAACATATGTCCTCCTATACCCCACGAGGCCAATTGCTTTAAAATACCACCCCTCCAGGTCGTGTCATATGCTTTTTCGAGGTCAAAAAAGACACCCACCACCTGGTTTTGGTTAGAAAAGGCATTTGAAATTTCCCTTGATAACATCAGCAAAGGGTCTAGAGTACTTCGGTTATTCCTAAAACCAAACTGCCTGTTAGATAAAAGATTTTTTTATTCTAGATACCACACAAGTCTGTTGTTGATCATTCTCTCACATAGTTTACATATGCAACTGGTCAAGGATATGGGCCTATAACTAGATGGCAGTTCTGGGTCTTTACCAGACTTGTGGCCTGGAATTACAATTGATGTATGCCAGGAATCAGGAGATGTATGGGAAGCCCATAGACCATTAAAGGTTTCTAATAAAAATTCCTTGGTATCCACTGGAAGATGTGATATCATTTCATACCGGATGCCATCCTCACCTGGGGCAGTTAAAGAAGAGCTAGAGATAGCATTTTGCATCTCCTCCATACTAAAAGGCAGGTTAAAAGCTTCAGTATTGAGAAGCAGGAGGAACAACAGATGTTGATGCTCTAATTTGTTGAAATGCTGGGGAATAGTTGTCAGCACTTGATACATGGGCAAAGTGCTTAGCAAGAACCTCTGCTACATCTTTGGGGTCAGATATATATCTATTATTTTCCCTTAATATTGGTAGAGGCTTAGGGACGAATTTGCCTTGAAGTTTTCTAATCTTGTCCCATATTTCCTTTGAAGGAGTTTTGGTATTAATATTAGGTATATATTTCTTCCAAGATGCTCTCTTTGCTTTTTTAAAAGTTCTTTTTTGTTTTGCACAGGCTCTGAGGTACGCTATTCTATCTGCTACATAGTTTGTTCTCAAGTATCTTCTGAAGCAAGTTCGGGTCACTTTTCTTGCGTTGGCACATTCTTTACTCCACCAAGGAACTACAGAGCGATGAGGTAAACCGCATGTTTTAGGTATAAACTTGCTAGCATTATCATCAATAATATTTTCAAGATCTTGATAGGCATGCACTGGAGATGTAAATTCATCATACTCTTTATCGGTGTGTGAACACTTTTCATAAGCTGCCCAGTCTGCCTCGTCTATCTTCCATTTTGGTGGACACTGAGAAGGAAGATTATGGACATAATTTAACATTATTGGCCAATGTCACTGCCATGTAGGTGTTCATTTACTGACCAAAGGTGTCCAATCGAATGGATGAGGAACAGATTGACAAATCAATGGCTGATGTAGAGTTGTGGAATACATCATACCTAGTTGGAGAACCATCATTCATTAGTATTACATCATTGTTGTCGATTAATTCTTCAACAAGATTACCCCATCTCTCACATACATTTCCACCCCATAAAGTATGCTTTGCATCAAAATCACCCATTAAAATAAAAGGGGCAGGAAGCTGATTGATCAGGTCTTGGAGGTCAGAAAGGCTAAGCCTTCTTGGATTCCCAGCATGATCTAAGAGGAAAAGTTCTAAAGATGGTTCAATATATAGCGAGCATAAAGTAATTTTTTTTCCGATATGAGTTCTAACTGCACATGCCTGTAGTGGTGTATGAGTGGGATTATTTCAAATTTTACAGATTTGTGAATAATAAAACCTGTAACCACCTTGAGCTCTTGCACCTTGCAAAGGAGGGGATCTACAAAAAATGATAATTGAGTCCAGGATTAAATGGTTTGTCAATGATCTTGTTTTTCCTGTAGACAAATTACCTTCGTGTCAGAGTCCCTGGTTACCAACTTTTTATTTGCTCAATGCTAGTACTTAGACCTCTGCAATTCCACTGGATAATAGACATTATCTTTTGTTATTATTTTTCTTTGTCTCATTTGTCTTTTGGGACTTTTCAGATGAAGCCATGTAAGGCCTGGAGATGGAAGGCTTTACTAGGCCACCGCTCTTCTTTTCTTTCTTTCTGTGATCTTTATACAAGTCAACCTTGGGATCATGAGCAGTAGGGCACTTACCTGATTTGGATGAAGGTGAGGAGGATGGGGACCTTTTCCTCTTTGGAAGATCTTGTTTTCCAATCTCCATCAAATCAGGTAGAGATTCTGCCTGAGACAATACATTTGAGGTGGTGGAAGCCACATTGGCTTCCTTGGAGGATTGTGCTAGAACTTCAACAGTTCAAGCACTTTGGCCCAGAAGGCTGGCTACTACCTCTAGGAGAGATGCTCCTATCGGTGACACTACTTTAATGAGTCTATCACTTAGAAATGACCTGATGAAATTTAACATATTACCTCGTATTCCCATGTCACGAAGCTGCTTAATTATACCAAAACGCCAAGTAGTGTCATAAAATTTTCAAGGTCGAAGAAGACTCCTATAGTCTGACAGCGTTTTGAGAAACCTTGCTGAATTTGGGTTGATAATCTTATTAGTGGGTCCACAGTGGAACGATTTCTCCTGAATCCAAATTGGACAGATGATGATAAACCATTTTTTTCTAGATGCCACATCAATCTAGAATTCACCATTTTCTCAAACAATTTGCATACACAACTTGTAAGAGATATTGGCCGATAGCTTGTAGGAAGATGAGGATCTTTCAATGGTTTCTTTATGGGAACAATGATTACAATCTTCCAAGAAGGGGGGAGAATACCAGTTTCCCATATTTTTGTTAAAAATTTTAAGAAGATAAGATTTAGCCGATTCTGGGAGATTTTTCAGCATGCTGTAAAGAATGTTACCATTCCCAGGGGATGCTGATACAGATGATGACAGGGCATCCCTTAATTCCCTCAAAGTTAACTTGGAATTATAAGATTCACCATTTCCAGAACCAAATTTAAATTAAGGGAAATGGCTGAATTCCTAATATTCTGGAACCGAGTTGAATAGTTCCTGGAACTCGATACTTCGGAGAAATGCTCACCCAGTTTTTCAGCAACTTCATTAGGCTTGGTGACAAGGTCTCCATTGATTTTCAAACAGGGTGTAGGTGTTGGAACATACTTGCCACTTAGCTTTCTAATCTTTTTTCCTGATCAATCTGGTTGGGGTCTTGGAATTTATGCCATTTATAAAAAAGCCAGGATTCTCTTTTTACTTTTTAAAATATTTTCGCTGTTTTGCCATAGCTCGTTGGTAAATAGATTTTGCTGTTGCAGACTGACTGGACTTATAACGCCTGTAACATTTCCTGGTAATTTTCCTCAAATTACCACAGGTTTTATCCCACCAAGGGACAGCAGGTCTGTGTGGTTTCCCTTTGGTTTTAGGTATTGAATTTTCAGCACTATTCAATATTTCTGAGGCAAAGTACTCATAAGCCTTTATATGGCATTTGAAGGATTCAAATTCCTGGGATAGGTTAATGCCTTCTTGAAATTTTACCCAATCTGCTTCCTTTTCCTTCCATTTGATAGGACAAATTGAGGGGGCATTTCTCACAAACTTAAGATGAATGGGAAAGTGATCACTGTCATGTAGAAACTCATCTACAGACCAATTAAAATCAAGATAGAGAGAAGAAGAGCAAATACTTAAGTCTATAGCAGATGAAGCACCTGTGTAGAGATTATGGTATGTCATAGTACCATCATTAAAAAGTGTAAGATCATTATTATTAACAATGTCATCAATGATCCTACCCTCTGTGTCTAAAAAATCTCCACCCCAAAGTGGATTATGAGAATTAAAATCACAAGTAGTAAAAAAGGAGGAGGAAGTTGATTGATGAAACCTTGAATGTCCCCAAGAGTGAACCTACATCTTGGGGGAAGGTAAAGAGAGCAGATTGTGATTCCACGTTCAAAAGTAGCCTGGATAGCAACTGCTTGAAGCTGGGTGTTCAGGGGAACCATAAAATGTTGCAATGCTTTAGTAATAATTATTGCAACACCTCCATGGGCGTGATCCCCATCAGTGGGGTTCATTTTGTAGATTTCATAGTTTACACCTGGATTGTATACTGAATCCCCCAATTTAGTTTCTTGAAGACATACAACCCCTGGGTTATGCTCACTCAGTAATACCTTTAATATTTCTGAACGAGTCCTTAGTCCTTTACAGTTCCATTGTAAAATGTCCAGATTGAATTTTAGTGCTAGGATCTACCAAGGGAAATTCTATATTGATCTATACTAGTTTTTTTATTTATTTTCCTTATGGGACTTTATAAGAGTTTCTTTAGATTGTCTTGAGATATGTGGCTTATGATTATGTTTTTTTATTAGTTTTTTGATATGGAGGAGAGTGGACTTCCACTACTATTTTCTTTTTATCCAAGGAACTTGATTCCTTGGTTGTTTCAGGGGCAGGAGCATCTTCATTTTGTTATATTTTTATGGGTTTGGATATCTCCACCCTTTGAGCAGGTGGAGGAGAGGATGAAGGAGTTCTCTCTCTCTTGGCCTTCTAGTTTTTTTCTTGTTCCATTACATCATGGGTTTCTTGCTGAAGAGATGGAATAGACACAGGGAGGATTTCATCATCTGGAGAGGAGTCTATAACAGCAGGCACATCTTTCTTGGATAGGGGTGCTTCAACCCTAGCCGGCCTGTCACCTAGATCAGATGACTGGGTTTCAATAGTTCTAGGTTTTACTGCAGGTAGAGGTGCTTTAGTTTTCATGGGGGCTACAGAATTTAGAGCCATAGCATAAGTCTTTGTCTGACCAATTAACTTCCTGGCATAACTAATACTTATATGTTCAGCATTAGCTTTACATATAGCTGCCTCTTCATGTTTATATTGGCTGCACTTTTTATTGAATGGGGTATGATTCTCTTCACAGTTAATACATTTTGGATGTTTCGAACAAGGACCATGTTCAGGAGCCGAGCAATTATTACAAACTTTATCGTTTTTACAGAATCTGGATGGATGGCCATATTGAAAACAGTTGTAGCACTGCAGAGGTTTGGATAAAAAGTGGTTTGACTTTGACCCTTTCGTTTCCAAAATTGATGTAAGATGGTACATCAGAGTCCTCAAATGTTAAAATGACCATATTTGCCTTTGGAACCTTTTTTATCTTCCATACAGAAGTTGGACTGATTTCTAATATTTCTCTTTCTGTCAGTTCACAAAGGTCTCTATCAAATACCACTCCTTTACCATAACTAAAATTCATGTGTGGTCTAATTTCTTTTATCATATCATCTTTCTCAAATTTCTTCATTGTCAGCATGTATGACTGTGTCTTTGATTTAGCATGAATTAGGACACTGCCTTTGCCAAACCTTGAGATGTTCCCCATGTCAATACAGCCAACCTTTTTTTGGATGTATCTGCCAAATTTGTAGTAATTATAATTTTCCTCCCTAGCAGTTACTACCAACCACATTGGAGGTTTTGGTGTTCTTTCAAAAGTGTCGTCGTCATTCAAATTTGGCTGAGCCACTTGTACCCATTGTGATGGTCTGTAAATATCCATATTTTTAGGGGCCCTGTCGTCAGTGCTCCCCTTGACAATCTTTTTACAAAATGTTATGTTATTGATACTGCTGCTGGCTTTGAGTGCAGCTTCATGTTTTTCAAAAGTCAGCCATGCCTCCCATTTTTTCTCACTTTCATCGTAGTTCATCCTCAATTCTTCTATTTTGCCATAACTACCAAACGAAGCAGAGAGCGTCTCATAGTCACATTCCAAGGGAATGTGCTTTACATGCAACACCCTCAAACTATCCACTGTGTTCCCACAATGGTTTCTTTTCAATTTGTGATGACTACCCTGAGAGGTAGTACCACCACTGGAGCATTCCATATCCACGGTCAAGTTCATGTCACGGGTCGTCATCTGTGCCAAATCAGCATCAAAGGGACCAGGGGTACTAGAATCCTCGTGGTTACTAGTCATAAAAGCTTTATATTAAAAAAAGAGAAAAATTAAACCTGAAAATATTAAAAAAATATCATCAGCCTTTCATAAAGTTTATTCTTCCACCAATGGCACAAGTGAGAGCCGACTCCCAAATGTCCGCGTCCCTACCCTACCCCACTGGGGATGGCACAACATGGTTAGAGTGGCGCAAGTGTAAGCCAAACTCGCTTGCTAGGACTGAGAATATTACAAGAATACAATCATCCCCACCCTAACCATGTTATGGGCAAACCGGAAAGAATGCCGAGAGTCCTATCCCAAGGACTAGACCCCCCTGGAATCCGTGGTCCAGCCCTGAAGAATAGTTCCGCCCTTGAGTTATCAATCTGATATCTCTCAGGTCCCAACATTATTGGGTAGTTGATGATCCTACCACAGCTCCCACTATTTAGCTTCAGATATAAACCCAATCCCAGCTATGATATCTTTTCCCATTCGTCAGGTCCAATAAATTTTACTGAAGGTGGAAAATTCCACAATATTAAATTCCACAATATTACTTCAAATGAAAATATACAAAAAAAATATGAGACTCTTGGACTCAAACCCAGGAACTAATTCCTGGGGTTCAAGAGCCCCCTCACCACGTCAAGGTGGTCCCATATCGAGGGGGCTTTGTTTCTAATGACCATACCAGACTAAAATTTACCATTCGTTCGTAAACCTTGAAGACACTGCTGGTAAGAGCAATAGGTCTATAACTTTTAGGATGACTAGGGTCCTTTCCAGGTTTTAAAAAAAGAACTATAACAGTGTTTTTCCACAACTTGTATGAAGTCCCTGAGGACCAGAATTCCTTTAAAACATCGACAAAGAATTTTTTTTGACTCCAGAGGTAAATGAGAAATCGTTGCATAAATAATACCATCTTCTCCAGGTGATGTTGGAGAAGACAAAGACCAGGCATATTCGAATTCGACAACACTAAATGGCAGGTTATATGCCTCAGAGTTAGAACAAGCAGGCGGATTAACTATAGTCATGGTTCTAATATTGCGAAATTCAGGAGAGTAGTGACTGGGGCTTGAAATGCTTGAAAAGTGCCGAGCAAAGGCCTCTGCCACCTCTCTTGCATCCGATATAACTACCAAGTTGATTTTCAAAATAGGTAAAGGAGAAGGGGAAAATTTCCCTATTAATTTACGGATTCTATCCCAAACTAGATGGCGAGTTATACTTTAATTCTGATATGTACCTAACAAAGGACTCCCTCCTTGCTTCTTTACAGACTTGCTTTTGTTTGGCGAGGTTTTTCTTGTAAATGATTCTATTAACCAAGACAGGACGCCTTCGATATCGCTTGTAACTAGCTCTTGCAATTTTCTTAGTCAAGGCACATTTACTATTCCACCAAGGTACCAGTGGACGATGGCGTTTCCCTGATGTTTTAGGAATTGACATCATTGCCCCTCCAATCATTACACTAGCGAGATATTCATAGGCAGCCGAGGGGCAAGGAAATTCATTGGCCTTACGATTGACTTTGGTAGACTTTTCATACAGCTGCCAATCTGTCTCCTTTATCCTCCATTTGGGTAAAGATGGGGAGGGTGTATTTTGTACATACTTAAGCTGGATGGGATAGTGGTCGCTCCTATAGAGATTTTCATCCACTGACCACTTATAGTCTAATCGTAATGACGACGAACTTATTGTAATATCAATTGCTGAACTGGAGTTATGTGCTACGTAAAATCTTGTAGTAGAACCATCGTTCATTAAAACTACATCAATACAATCTAACAATCTTTCAATTCTAAGTCCACAGTGATCACACCTACCTTCCCCCACAAAGTATGTTTTGCATTGAAAATCCCCCATCAGAATGAAAGGCTGAGGTAGTTGGTCTAAAAGTGATTGCAAATCTTCAACCTCTAATTGTCTTGGACTGCCAGCTCTGTCCACCAATCGAGTTTCTAGGCCAGGTTCTAGATAAAGAGAGCACAGAGTGACCCATTTGTTGATGAAAATCTGTGTTGCACAAGCTTGCAGTATGGAGTCTAATTTGATAACTTTTTTGTGGTATGACTTGGCCGCAATAATACATGTGCCACCATGAGCATGTCACCCTACAGGTGGTGGAGATCTGTGAAAAATAAAGTTCTGTCCACAGTTAGGAGAAACTTTACCAATTTTGTCTCTTGCAAAACAAATGGCAGCTAAATTATGCTCCTTGAAAAGAACCTGGACCTGTTCTCTGTTTGAATGGAAACCTCGTATGTTCCACTGACAGAGCCATTATTTACTATCAGAAGTTTTTTTTATTATTTATTTTGGACTTGGAATGGGCTGGTCTGGAAAGACATGGTCTTGGTCTTTGTTTCGTAGATGAATTTGGCAGATCTTCAAGAGACCTGCTATTTCCTCTCTTGGGAACCCTACTATGGTGTGGGGATATAGGTGGAGATGATGAAGGAGTACAAGGTCTCTTATTTCTGCAGCGTGCACCTGAGCCTTATGGTGCACTGAACAAGGCGTCATTCATGGGTACATACCCAGATCAAGCAGCGAAGCTACCTGTGGGGCTTCTAACATCAGAAGCCCGAGACACCTCCCAGAAGCCCATAGGAGGCCCATCGGGAGGGGACAAAGGAGCCTTCGTGGATGAAGGCGAGATACTGAAAGTACTTCAAGCTCTGAGGGGGATAGCTGAAGCTTTGGCTTTGAAGTTGGCATCCCAGATTGATCTTAATAATTCAATTTTCACTACATCATTATATTGAGGTCTTGGGAACAAAAGTCTTTTTGCCTGGCCAATACTTAGATGTTCAACATGAGCTTTCTCTATGGCTGCCACTTCATTTTTAAATGACTCACATTCCATATGCCTTGCATTATGATTTCCCTTACAATTTACACATAATACTGGGGTAGCACATTCGCCTTCATGCTTTTGTAAGGAGCAAGCAGCACATAACTGGTCTCTAGTACACACCTTTGATGAGTGACCATATCCAAAACATATGAAGCATTGGAGTGGTCTATGCTTAATTATTGGAAAAGAAATTGTGAGAAATGGCATCTGTAGATTCCGTGGCTCACAGAAGGAGCGAGTATCTGGTTCAATCATGAATCAGTTGGACCATAGACTTCAAGTAGATTACACGGAGTTTCACCTCGTGACATTTGCTTGCTTTTACGTATGTTTATGTATGTTTCGGCAAGAAGTTCATCATGCCAATGAGGAAAAGACAAGGAAAACATCTCGCTAACATACAGACGAAGAAAAATTGCTCAAGTATTATTACAGAATATCATAATATATGCGTAGTTAGTGAAGAGAGAGGGGAGGGTTGCCTAGTAACGCCCCCTTCTTGCCTGACAGCACACGTCACACTGTGCCCAAGGCTACGATCTTTGAGCAAAGAGATCTTTATTTATGATAAATAACATAGTTTTGGTTTTTTAATACCTAAAATGGAATATGAAATTCATAATAATCATGATTTATTAAATTGTCTTTGTAAAAAGAGAGTACACCTTTGAGTTTCACCTTTGACATTCTCTTGCATTTACATTTGTTTATCTTTGTTTCGGCAAGAATGTCATCATGCCAAAGAGGAAAATACAAGGAAAACATCTCGCTAACATACAGAAGAAAATTCGCTGTAATAAGCCGAGTTAGTGAAGGGGAGAGAGGGGGTTACGTAGGAAGGAGTGCCCCATCTTGCCTCAAGCAGTGCCCCAGGCTACGATATATGAGCAAAGGGATCATCATTTATGATTAAATCATGATAATTAAAATAGTTTTGGTTTATTAATACTCAAAAAAGAAATATACTTTCATAACAATCATTATTTATTAACATTGTCTTTATAGAAATACGAAGGAAAACTTTGAACGCCCGTATCTCAAAACTATACTTATTGACCTTCAAAATCTATCTCCTCACTTAGTTTTAAAGCTATAACATTGGAATTTGGTATATAAATCAGAAAGACATTATAGAACAATCAAATAGAGCCCTTTTTTCCAATTTTTGTTTAGTCTTTTTTTTATAAATTTTTTTTCTCGTGATTTATAGGGTTTATTTTTTTACCATATTGAAAAATTCATATCTAGCAAAAAAATGACTTAGAGAAAAAAACTCTCCATTTGATTGGAGGTCGACATCAGGTCTATATATGGTAGTAATCCCAGGTCTTAATAATAAATATCAAGGGAGGAGATAGAATTTGAAAAATGGTTATTTTCGGGATAAATTGCCCTGGCGTCACAAAACCGAAGGCCAGAGGCAAAAATCATATGCGGTTTGGAGATATCCCAAGTCACCTTATTAAGTGTTATGAATGTCTCAGTCCTGTCGTTAAAAAACGGCATTAGCCGGCCGGCCCCCTTAAAAGGTCTAACACGAAATCTCTCCTTGTCAACGTATACATAATCAGGAACTTGATCATTATTAAAAGTGAAAATTATATTGTTATGATACAATAAAGTTTGTTCATACTTACCTGGCAGATATATATAATCGAAATGCCCACCCACCTCCCCTCAGGAGACAGTGGCACTAGAAAATCTGAATAGAAAATGGGAATGGTTCCTGATACCCGCCTCCCAGCGGCGGGAATGGGTACTAACCACCTGACTCCCACTGCGTGTGTCGTAAGTTTTGAAATTCTGTCGGACTTCGGAGAATACAGTATATATATATATCTGCCAGGTAAGTATGAACAAACTTTATTGTATCATAACAATATCATTTTGTTCATGAAGCTTACATGTCAGATATATATATAGCTGAATCCCACCTTTGGAGGTAGGGAGAGACAGAATAAGATTTTAGGAAACATATACATGCAGATGATTGACACCTTGGTTCCTTACCTGTTAGCATAGCTGACTTCGTGATTACTGTCACCCAAGTCTGCTTCTGCTTTACTAGTCTCTCCAGCAAGGTAGTGACCTATGTAGCTGATGAGTTCTAGATGATCTGTCAACGGGGGCGTGATCACAATGTGGCTAGACCATTTGACCATACTATAAGGATTAGATTAGATTATAAAGTTTTTGGCACATAGCCAAGCGCCGGAGCCGAGGGGCCATTCAGCGCATATATATCTTAAGAATAAAAAAATTCGCTATCACACAAAGAAACATACACACAACCGATCTAACATACAAATCATTCATTCATAAAAACCAAACAAGAAACCTAAAACAATTAAAAGATAATTACAATTCGTAAAAAAGACCAATATTTTTTAAAAATGTCATAATTTGCTCTGCCTGAGCACCTTCACCTAAAATATCGGCAAGTGTCTTATTTGCCAGCAAACAAGCTCTACGTTTGGTTTCAAAATGAGGGCACTCCACCAAAATATGCACCACAGTCAAATCCACATGACAGGTGGAACAGCGAGGAACCTGCCTATCCGCTCCACTCATCATTAGATACCCGTGAGTATATTTAGTGTGGCCAATACGTAATCTAGCTAAAACTATCTCAGACCTTCTATCCATCCGGCTATGAGGCCAAGGATGAACAGAAGGCCTAATAGACTTTAATTTAAGATTATTATCTAAAGTAGACCAGTGGGCCTGCCACTGGTCTCTACAATAAAATCGAATGGTATTTTTAAAATCGGAAACAGGGACGCCCATGTTGGAAATGTGCCTAAGCCTAGTTGCAGCCTTAGCAGCAGCGTCGGCTCGCTCATTCTCAACAATTCCAACATGGGACGGAGCCCAAAAACAAAACCTAACAGAAAAACCTCTTCTATTAATTAAAAGATAAAACCAATCTTGTACTTCTTGCACTAAAGGGTTGCAAGAGACTAGGCTTTTAAGAGATACACTTAAAAGAGTCGGAAAAAATAGTAAAAACCTTGTTGGTATAAGAACTATAAAAAAATATACTTAAGAGCAGTCAAAACTGCCAGCAGTTCAGCTGTAAAAACAGAGGAATTAGATGGAAGCTTCTTTTAATAATATTATCACTAGTCACTACAGAGCAACCAACACCATCAGAACCCTTCGAACCATCAGTATATATATGTTGAGAATCACCATGTTCAAAGCATGGTCCAAAAAACTTGCCCTCAACTGATCACCAGAGCTGATACTCCTGCTGTCCCTAATTGGGCAGATTTCTAAGGGTGGCCTATTCCAAGGAGGAAATTTTGAGGGCGAAATTTCAGCTACTGCAGGGGGTAGTAATCCCAACCTCCCTGGCAGAGCTTGCTAGCGAACTTCAAGCGGCTTTGGCAGTCTAGGTCTATTGGGGCTCTATCAGTTGGTTCTCTAACATACTTATAATTAGGGTTCAGCTTTGATGTAAGTACTCTTGATATGACTCTCAAGCCTAATTCCTCCCTACGGATAAATAGTGGGGGAAATCCTGACTCAACATATAGGCTTTCTACTGGAGAAGTTCTATAGGCTCCCGTACAAATACGTAAAGCCAAATTATGGACAACATCTAATTTCTGCAGTGTTGTCTTGCATGCACAACCATAAATTTGACAACCATAATCAATTTTTGCTTAGGCATAAAATCTGGTACATCCTCAAAAGGGTGATTCGATCTGCCCCCCAATTAAAATTAGAAACAACTTTTAGAATATTAAGACGAAGCTTCACGTTACATACAACTTCATTAACATGTTGAGCAAAAGTTAATTTCTTATCAAATGTATACCTAGATACTTAATGCTATCTTCATAAGGTAAAATCAAATCATTAAAAACAGCGTAGGGATCTCTTCCATCTTCTTAATCGGCAAAATCGTATAGCTTTGGTTTTTTTCTGGTGAAAATTTGAAACCTTTAGCACTGGCCCATAATGTTGAAGCATTAATAGCAGTCTGGATCTTTGACAAGCTTCGACGCTGTAGACTTACTACAGATTATTGCATAATCATCAGCAAAGGCCAGACCATGCACCCCGACAGGAACTTGTTCTAGTAGGCCGTTGACAGCTACATTAAAGAGTGTTGGACTAAGGACGCTTCCCTGAGGTTAACCCTTCTTCTTGAGGGTAAGCAGAAGAAATGTAAGAGCCCACTCTTACTTTCAGGTAACGTTCTGACAAAAATCTTTCAGACAATAGAACAAATTACCCACAACACCCCACTCTACAAGTTGCAAAAGGATACCCCCTCGCCAGGTAGTGTCGTAGGCTTTTTCTAGTCAAAAACACTGCAACAGTCTGGTTTTTGCACAGCAAAAGCATTCTGTATCTCCCGAGTAAGGAACATCAAAGGGTCAGAAGTACTTCTATTTTTCCTAAAGCC
>NC_087202.1:1326285-1341429 GCF_015104395.2 Macrobrachium nipponense | reverse complement strand
GAAATAAATAGGGATTAAAAGGGTAAATAAATAAATAAATTTAATAAAATCAATTATAGCTCGTAATATATCAACCCAATACTTTGTATAAATTTTCTCAAGTTCAGGGTATTACAGTTTTCCCCCAGTATATCTCTCAAAGGTTTGTCCTGGAGTAAATGGTCCTCCTCTGAAAATTAAAAAACAGGACAATCAACTAAAATATGTTTAACATCCATTGCCACTTAACAGGTATTACAGTGAGGGGGCCTGTCTCCCTTCCCCACTCTTCATTAAATAATTGTGTGTTGCCATGTGTATGGCCAATACGCAGCCTAGTTAAAATAATGGTATCCCTCCTACTTGTAGAGTTACAAGATGACCATTTATCCACCAATGGGTAGATTTGTTTCAATTTTGTATTGGTGGTCAGTTCAGACCATCGAGCCTGCCACTTATTTTTACAGTAAACATGAATCTCACTTTTAAGATCTTTGTAAGGAATACTCAAGGGGGATGGATTACTTAGCCCTGAAGCTTCCTTTGCTGCCTTATCTACTTGTTCATTTCCATCCACCCCAACATGGGCAGGGACCCAACAGAAGTGAACACTGATACTCTTCCAAGAAACTGCAGAAGTACTAACCAGTCCTGCACCTCTTGTACTAGATGATGGCCTGGCAGGGGGAATTAATTTGTTTTAATGAGAGTAAAACACTATTGGAATCCGTAAAATTGTATAAAAACTATTTTGGTTGCCATTTTTTATAAAAATATGTTGACTGCGAGAATTATTGCGTACAGCTCAGCAGTAAATATTGAACAAGAGGATGGGAGTTTCCTTCTAATAACAATATCCCCCACCACAGCTGCACTTCCAACTCCTGCAGCCGATTTGGAGCCATCTGTAAAAACAGTTTCCCATGATGTTGAGCAGCATGATTTAAAAACTCACTTTTCATTACCCTACTAGGTAAGGTATTTTTCCCTCCTGCCGTAAAACATACTTTAACGGGTGGATTACACCAAGGGGGAGACTTGGGATATCCTACCTCTGCTATCTGTGCTGTTAACAAGCCTACTTCTCTAGCATCATTTTTCAGCTGTACTTCCAAAGGCTTGGGCACTCTGGATCTGTTAGGAGCCCGATCTAAAGGCGCCCTAACATATTTATAGTTAGGATTGTTTCTCACAGCAAGGGACCTAGCTAAAAACCTCAAACTCAACTCCTCTCTGCGAATGGAAAGGGGAGGTATGCCAGAATCCACATAGAGACTGTGCAGATGCGAAGCCCAGCATTGTGAACAATATCAAGTTTTCCAAGTAAAGTCTTTGTAGCTGACCCATATATTTGGCATGCATAGTCTAACTTGCTCAGACACAAAGATGTATAAATTCTAAGCAAAGTTGTTCTATCAGCACCCCAATCGAAATGCGATACAACTTTCAGAATGTTCAGTGACTTCTTAACCCTGATAGATAGGTCATTTATATGGGGACCAAATGTCATTTTCTTGTCGAAAATGACTCCAAGAAACTTGATATTATTCTCATATGGCAAAATACAAACATTTAAGGGGATCTCTTCCCTTTTACGAGTAAGAGTAAAGCGAATGGCAATTGGTCTTCTGAGGTGAAAAACATGAATCCACGAGAATTTGCCCATGCGGATGCAGTATTTATTGCAATTTGAAGATTTTGGCATGCTTGCTAGTGCAGATGATCCACTACAATAAATTGCAAAGTCATCGACAATAGTGATCCTTGTATGCCAGGAGGTATGTGACTCATGAGACTATTATAGCAACAGCAAATAAGGTCACACTCAATACACTGCCTTGGGGGACACCTTCTTCTTGCATGTAGGATGAAGATAGTTCTGACCCTACTCTCACTTTAATTGAGCGGTTTGATAAAAATTCTTCAATAAAAGAGAACATATGTCCTCCTATACCCCACGAGGCCAATTGCTTTAAAATACCACCCCTCCAGGTCGTGGTCATATGCTTTTCAAGGTCAAAAAAGACACCCACCACCTGGTTTTGGTTAGAAAAGGCATTTGAAATTTCCCTTGATAACATCAGCAAAGGGTCTAGAGTACTTCCGTTATTCCTAAAACCAAACTGCCTGTTAGATAAAAGATTTTTTATTCTAGATACACACAAGTCTGTTGTTGATCATTCTCTCACATAGTTTACATATGCAACTGGTCAAGGATATGGGCCTATAACTAGATGGCAGTTCTGGGTCTTTACCAGACTTGTGGCCTGGAATTACAATTGATGTATGCCAGGAATCAGGAGATGTATGGGAAGCCCATAGACCATTAAGGTTTCTAATAAAAACTTCCTTGGTATCCACTGGAAGATGTGATATCATTTCATACCGGATGCCATCCTCACCTGGGGCAGTTAAAAGAAGAGCTAGAGATAGCTATTTTGCATCTCCTCCATACTAAAAGTCAGGTTAAAAGCTTCAGTATTTGAAGAAGCAGGAGGAACAACAGATGTTGATGCTCTAATTGTTGAAATGCTGGGGAAATAGTTGTCAGCACTTGATACATGGGCAAAGTGCTTAGCAAGAACCTCTGCTACATCTTTGGGGTCAGATATATATCTATTATTTTTCCCTTAATATTGGTAGAGGCTTAGGGACGAATTTGCCTTGAAGTTTTCTAATCTTGTCCCATATTTCCTTTGAAGGAGTTTTGGTATTAATATTAGATATATATTTCTTCCAAGATGCTCTCTTTGCTTTTTAAAAGTTCTTTTTTGTTTGGCACAGGCTCTGAGGTACGCTATTCTCTACGCTACATAGTTTGTTCTCAAGTATCTTCTGAAGCAAGTTCGGTCACTTTTCTTGCGTTGGCACATTCTTTACTCCACCAAGGAACTACAGAGCGATGAGGTAAACCACATGTTTTAGGTATAAACTTGCTAGCATTATCATCAATAATATTTTCAAGATGTTGATAGGCATGCACTGGAGATGTAAATTCATCATACTCTTTATCGGTGGCTGTGTGAACACTTTTCATAAGCTGCCCAGTCTGCCTCGTCTATCTTCCATTTTGGTGGACACTGAGAAGGAAGATTATGGACATATTTAACATTATTGGCCAATGGTCACTGCCATGTAGGTTCTGGTTCATTTACTGACCAAAGGTAGTCCAATCGAATGGATGAGGAACAGATTGACAAATCAATGGCTGATGTTAGAGTTGTGGAATACATCATACCTAGTTGGAGAACCATCATTCATTAGTATTACATCATTGTTGTCGATTAATTCTTCAACAAGATTACCCCATCTATCACATACATTTCCACCCCATAAAGTATGCTTTGCATCAAAATCACCATTAAATAAAAGGGGCAGGAAGCTGATTGATCAGGTCTTGGAGGTCAGAAAGGCTAAGCCTTCTTGGATTCCCAGCATGATCTAAGAGGAAAAGTTCTAAAGATGGTTCAATATATTAGCGAGCGGCATAAAGTAATTTTTTTTCCGATATGAGTTCTAACTGCACATGCCTGTAGTGGTGTATTGAGTGGGATTCTTTCAAATTTTACAGATTTGTGAATAATATAACCTGTACCACCTTGAGCTCTTGCAGCTTGCCAAAGGAGGGGATCTACAAAAATGATAATTGAGTCCAGGATTAAATGGTTTGTCACTGATCTTGGTTTCCTGTAGACAAATTACCTTCGTGTCAGAGTCCCTGGTTAAAGTTTTTATTTGCTCAATGCTAGTACTTAGACCTCTGCAATTCCACTGGATAATAGACATTATCTTTTGTTATTATTTTTCTTTGTCTCATTTGTCTTTTGGGACTTTTCAGATGAAGCCATGTAAGGCCTGGAGATGGAAGGCTTTACTAGACCACCGCTCTTCTTTTCTTTCTTTCTGTGATCTTTACAAGTCACCAATGGGATCATGAGCAGTAGGGCACTTACCTGATTTGGATGAAGGTGAGGAGGATGGGGACCTTTTCCTCTTTGGAAGATCTTGTTTTCCAATCTCCATCAAATCAGGTAGAGATTCTGCCTGAGACAATACATTTGAGGTGGTGGAAGCCACATTGGCTTCCTTGGAGGATTGTGCTAGAACTTCAACAGTTCGAGCACTTGGCCCAGAAGGCTGGGCTACTACCTCTAGGAGAGATGCTCCTATCGGTGACACTACTTTAATGAGTCTATCACTTAGAAATGACCTGATGAAATTTAAACATATTACCTCGTATTCCATGTCATGAATTATACCAAAACGCCAAGTAGTGTCATAAGCTTTTCAAGGTCGAAGAAGACTCCTATAGTCTGACAGCGTTTTGAGAAACCTTGCTGAATTTGGGTTGATAATCTTATTAGTGGGTCCACAGTGGAACGATTTCTCCTGAATCCAAATTGGACAGATGATGATAAACCATTTTTTTCTAGATGCCACATCAATCTAGAATTCACCATTTTCTCAAACAATTTGCATACACAACTTGTAAGAGATATTGGCCGATAGCTTGTAGGAAGATGAGGATCTTTCAATGGTTTCTTTATGGAACAATGATTGCAATCTTCCAAGAAGGGGGGAGAATACCAGTTTCCCCATATTTGTTAAAATTTTAAGAAGATAAGATTTAGCCGATTGGCTGGAGATTTTTCAGCATGCTGTAAAGAATGTTATCATTCCCAGGGGATGCTGATACAGATGATGAAAGGGCATCCCTTAATTCCCTCAAAGTTAACTTGGAATTATAAGATTCACATTTCAGAATTTAAATTAAGGGAAATGGCTGAATTCCTAATATTCTGGAACAGAGTTGAATAGTTCCTGGAAACTCGATACTTCGGAGAAATGCTCACCCAAGTTTTTCAGCAACTTCATTAGGCTTGGTGACAAGGTCTCCATTGATTTTCAAACAGGGTGTAGGTGTTGGAACATACTTGCCACTTAGCTTTCTAATCTTTTTCCAGATCAATCTGGTTGGGGTCTTGGAATTTATGCCATTTATATAAAAAAGCCAGGATTCTCTTTTTACTTTTTAAAAATATTTTCGCTGTTTTGCCATAGCTCGTTGGTAAATAGATTTTGCTGTTGCAGACTGACTGGATTTATAACGCCTGTAACATTTCTTGGTAATTTTCCTCAATTACCACAGGTTTTATCCCACAATGACAGCAGGTCTGTGTGGTTTCCCTTTGGTTTTAGGTATTGAATTTCAGCACTATTCAATATTTCTGAGGCAAAGTACTCATAAGCCTTTATATGGCATTGAAGAATTCAAATTCTGGGATAGGTTAATGCCTTCTTGAAAAAAATTTTACCCAATCTGCTTCCTTTTCCTTCCAATTGATAGGACAAATCGAGGGGGGCATTTCTCACAAACTTAAGATGAATGGGAAAGTGATCACTGTCATGTAGAAACTCATCTACAGACCAATTAAAATCAAGATAGAGAGAAGAAGAGCAAATACTTAAGTCTATAGCAGATGAACCACCTGTGTAGAGATTATGGTATGTCATAGTACCATCATTAAAAAATGTAAGATCATTATTATTAACAATGTCATCAATGATCCTACCCTCTGTGTCTAAAAAATCTCCACCCCAAAGTGGATTATGAGAATTAAAATCACCAAGTAGTAAAAAAGGAGGAGGTAGTTGATTGATTAATCCTTGAATGTCCCCAAGAGTGAACCTACATCTTGGGGGAAGGTAAAGAGAGCAGATTGTGATTTCACAGTCAAAAGTAGCCCGGATAGCAATTGCTTGAAGCTGGGTGTTCAGGGAAACCATAAAATGTTGCAATGCTTTAGTAATAATTATTGCAACACCATAATGGGCGCAATCTCCATTCATTGCATAAATAATACCATCTTCTCCAGGTGATGTTGGAGAAGACAAAGACCAGGCATATTCGAATTCGACAACACTAAATGGAAGGTTATATGCCTCAGAGTTAGAACAAACAGGCGGATTAACTATAGTCATGGTTCTAATATTGCGAAATTCAGGAGAGTAGTGACTGGGGCTTGAAATGCTTGAAAAGTGCCGAGCAAAGGCCTCTGCCACCTCTCTTGCATCCGATATAACTACCAAGTTGATTTTCAAAATAGGTAAAGGAGAAGGGGAAAATTTCCCTAGTAATTTACGGATTCTATCCCAAACTAGATGGCGAGTTATACTTTAATTCTGATATGTACCTAACAAAGGACTCCCTCCTTGCTTCTTTACAGACTTGCTTTTGTTTGGCGAGGTTTTTCTTGTAAATGATTCTATTAACCAAGACAGGACGCCTTCGATATCGCTTGTAACTAGCTCTTGCAATTTTCTTAGTCAAGGCACATTTACTATTCCACCAAGGTACCAGTGGACGATGGCGTTTCCCTGATGTTTTAGGAATTGACATTATTGCCCCTCCAATCATTACACTGGCGAGATATTCATAGGCAGCCGAGGGGCAAGGAAATTCATTGGCCTTATGATTGACTTTGGTAGACTTTTCATACAGCTGCCAATCTGCCTCCTTTATCCTCCATTTGGGTAAAGATGGGGAGGGTGTATTTTGTACATACTTAAGCTGGATGGGATAGTGGTCGCTCCTATAGAGATTTTCATCCACTGACCATTTATAGTCTAATCGTAATGACGACGAACTTATTGTAATATCAATTGCTGAACTGGAGTTATGTGCTACGTAAAATCTTGTAGTAGAACCGTCGTTCATTAAAACTACATCAATACAATCTAACAATCTTTCAATTCTAAGTCCACAGTGATCACACCTACCTTCCCCCCACAAAGTATGTTTTGCATTGAAATCCCCCATCAGAATGATAATTGCCTTGGACTGCCAGCTCTGTCCACCAATCGAGTTTCTAGGCCAAGTTCTAGATAAAGAGAGCACAGAGTGACCCATTTGTTGATGAAAATCTGTGTTGCACAAGCTTGCAGTATGGAGTCTAATTTGATAACTTTTTGTGGTAATGACTTGGCCGCAATAATACATGTGCCACCATGAGCATGTTCACCTACAGGTGGTGGAGATCTGTGAAAAATAAAGTTCTGTCCACAGTTAGGAGAAACATTTACCAATTTTGGTCTCTTGCAAACAAATGGCAGCTAAATTATGCTCCTTGAAAAGAACCTGGACCTGTTCCTCCGTTTGAATGGAAACCTCGTATGTTCCACTGACATAGAGCTATTATTTACTATCAGAAGTTTTTTTTTTTTTTTTTTTTGTTTTTTTTTTTTTTTTTTTTTTTTTTGGACTTGGAATGGGCTGGTCTGGAAAGACTTGGTCTTGGTCTTTGTTTTGTAGATGAATTTGGCAGATCCTCAAGAGACCTGCTATTTCCTCTCTTGGGAACCCTACTATGGTGTGGGGATATAGGTGGAGATGATGAAGGAGTACAAGGTCTCTTATTTCTAAGAGGCACCGTCTCTGCAGCGTGCACCTGAGCCTTATGTGGTGCACTGAACAAGGTGTCATTCAGGGACATACCCAGATCAAGCAGCGAAGCTACCTGTGGGGCTTCTACATCAGAAGCCCGAGACACCTCCCAGAAGCCCATAGGAGGCCCATCGGGAGGGGACAAAGGAGCCTTCGTGGATGAAGGCGAGATACTGAAAGTACTTCAAGCTCTGAGGGGGATAGCTGAAGCTTTGGCTTTGAAGTTGGCATCCCAGATTGATCTTAATAATTCAATTTTCCAATTTTCACTACATTATTATATTGGTGTCTTGGTAACAAAAATCTTTTTGCCTGGCCAATACTTAGATGTTCAACATGAGCTTTCTCTATGGCTGCCACTTCATTTTTAAATGACTCACATTCCATATGCCTTGCATTATGATTTCCCTTACAATTTACACATAATACTGGGGTAGCACATTCGCCTTCATGCTTTTTGTAAGGAGGCAAGCAAGCACATAACTGGTCTCTTAGTACACACCTTTTGGATGAGTGACCGATATCCAAAAGTACATACCTTCTTGTACTGCATGGATCATGACGTCCCCTGATTGCAAAGTAAAAGGAGCATGGCAATTCTGTGACTGTTCTCAATTCCAATCAATTATGGAAATTGGCTTCCTTCCTAAGAAGTAAGTCTCCTACATAAAAGGCAATAGTTTACACAGGCAGTCACTGGTTATCGGCAGGGGTCCCCTTCTCTGCAGGGTGCTGATAAGCAAAAACTGCCATTAACCAACTTTTGGCAATTTTAGGCTCCAAGTTTTGGTTAATGGTGCCACTGTTAGGTATGTTATGGCACCAAAATTCTATTATCAGCACCTTATGACGCTGATAACCGAAAATTGGCTCATTATGACACCATAAATTGCCATTTTTTTTTTTTTGCTAAACAAGAGCCTTATATAAAACTGGATCGCCATTACCAGAGTCCCCCAATAACCAGGGAATGCGTATTTCCATAGAAACAAATAAATTTAATAAGTAATTTGTATTTTTCATATGTATACAAATCAAACCCTTTTATATACTTTAATTCCCACATTTGATCAAACTGCCCCACTTAGTCCCATAGGCTGAAGGAAAAAATAGTGTGTTGGTTGACAAGAAAGGGATCCTCCCAACTCACCCCCGTCTCCATCAATTAACTATCATGCTACCATGTTTTCAACTGCAGTTTAACGCTCATGCTGAAGGATACGCTAATATAAAAGGCTCTGGTTTGTATAGTACCTATGAAAAATGATATTGTAATGATACAATTAAGTTTGTTCATACTTACCTGGCAGATATATATATAGCTGTATTTTTCCGAATCCGACAGAAATTTAAACACTTACGACACACGCAGTGGGAGTCAGGTGGTTAGTACCCATTCCCGCCGCTGGGAGGCGGGTATCAGGAATCATTCCATTTTCTATTCATAATTTTTATTTCCACTGTCTCCTGAGGAGGTGGGTGGGTACTTGATTATATATATCTGCCAGGTAAGTATGAACAACTTAATTGTATCATTACAATATCATTTTGTTCATGAAACTTACCTGTCAGAATATATATATAGCTGAATCCCACCTTCATGGTGGTGGGAGTAGACAGAATAGAAGATTTTAGGAAACATATATATGCAGATAATTGATATCTTGATTCCTTACCTGTTAGCATAGCTGACTTCGTGGTTACTGCCGCATAAGTCTGCTTGTGCTACTAGAGTTGCCAGCAAGGTAGAGACCTATAAAGCTGGTGCACTCCAGATGATCTGTCAACAGGGGCGAGACCACGACGTGACTAGACCATGACCATACAATGAGGGCAACGAAGTAAAACCAAACCACCTGGCGTAGCCTACCAAAAAGATCCCACATAGACTAAGCTAATGGAAGGGAGATCCGCCGCAGGCGGTCAACCCCACAACCATAACACAAGTTAAAAACTCCCCTAAACCATTAAAGGATAGGATGAGCGCTACCTCCTGCCCCCAAAAACAGTGTCTGCAGCGACGTATGGTCCGAGCGAGTAACAATTTTCGTAGTTGCTTTCACCTCCCGCAGGTAGTGTGAAGCGAACACCGAATTGCTTCGCCAATAAGTGGCGCCCAAAATATCTTTGATTGCCATATTTTTGTGAAAAGCCACCGAAGTAGCAATAGCCCTCAACTCGTGGGCTTTCACTTTCAGAAGCTCCATGTCACTTTCACTACACTTTTCATGGGCTTCCTTAACCGTACTTCTTAAGAAGAACGCCAGTGCATTCTTCGACATCGGAAGATCTGGTTTTTTTCACAGAGCACCACAAGTTCTCCGAAGAACCTCTGCATGCTCTGGTTCTCTGCAAATAAAACTTGAGAGCCCACCCTGACAGGACACAGGACTCTCTCAGCTTCAGGTCCCACTAGCTCCGACAACCCTTGATCTCGAACGTCCTCGGCCAAGGGTTGGAAGGGTTCTTGTTCTTTGCTAAGAACGTAGGACTTAAGGAACAAACTGCACTATGATCCTTGAACCCAATATGCTTGCTTATGACTTGAATTTCGCTAACCCTCTTTCGCCGTCGCCAGAGCGGTTAGGAAAATGGTCTTCTATAAGATTCTAAGCGAGGCTAAATGGAGCGGTTCAAATTGACTCGACACGAGAAACTTCAGTACCACGTCTAAGTTCCACGATGGTACATTAGGTTGGAGAACTTTCAGTCTCAAATGATCTTAATGAGATCATGAATGTCTCTATCATTCGCTCTAAGTCGAGTCCTCTATGCCTGAAGACCACAGAAAGCACGCTTCTGTAGCCTTTAATCGTGGGAACGGTAGTTTCGCTTCTTTCCTAAGGTGAAGAAGGAAATCTGCTATCTGGCTCACAGAGGTTGAGGTGGAGGAAATGCCCTTCCTTCTGCACCAACTTCTAAAGACAGCCCACTTTGATTGGTAAACTGCGATTGAGGAGGGCCTCCTTGCAGTGGCAATCGCCGTTGCCACAGGTCTTGAAAAACCCCTCGCTCTGGCCAACTTTCTTCTTGATAGTCTGAACGCAGTCAGACTCAGAGCGGGGAGGTTTTTGTGGTACTCTCGAAGTGGGGCTGTCTGAGTAGATCTTTCCTTAGGGGCAGAGTCCTTGGAAAGTCTACTAGGAAGGACATCACCTCCGTGAACCAGTCGACCGCTGGCCAGAAGGGGGCGATGAGGGTCATTCTCGCTCCTTCTGATGCAGCGAACTTCCTCATTACTTCCCCGAGGATTTTGAATGGGGGAAAAGCGTAAATGTCTAGTCCCGACCCAATTCCACAGTAGGGCGTCTACTGCCACTGCTCCCGGGTCCAGAACTGGGGAGCAATACAGCGGAAGTCTCTTCATTCGGGAAGTTGCGAAACATCCACATGAGGACGTCCCACAGCTTCCATAGCGCCTGGCATACTTCCTGATGAAGGGTCCATTCCGTCGGCAGAAGCTGTCCTTGCCGACTGAGAAGGTCCGCTCGCACGTTTTCCACGCCTGACACAAATCTTGTCAGAATCGTGACGTTTTGCGACTTCGCCCAAATCAGGATATTCTTCGCGATGGCGAACAGAGAAGGAGAGTGAGTTCCCCCCTGTTTCCTGAGGTATGCCAAGGCTGTGGTGTTGTCCGAGTTTATCTGAACCACTTTGTTGGAGACTTCCTCTTGGAAGAACCTTAGAGCAAGGTAAACCGCTGAAAGTTCTTTTAGATTGATGTGCCAGGACACCTGTTCCCCTCTCCAGGTGCCTGACACTTCTCTCCTCCCAGTGTTGCTCCCCACAACCCGTGGAGGACGCGTCGGAGAACAACACTAGGTCGGGGTTCCAAAGCTTGAGCGAAAGTCCTTTCCGCAAGCTTCTTTTGGATTCCAACCCACCATTTGAGGTGCTTGTTTTTCACTTCTTCCGTCAAAAACAAGACCTCTTCTAGATCCTGTTTGCGTGACCAATTGCTTGAGAGGAAGAACTGAAGTGGTCGGAGGTGCAACCTTCCCAGAGAAACAAACTTCTCCAGTGAAGGAAAGCGGTTCCCCAGGCAGGGACTCATCCATTCCCTCACCGAGCATGTTTCCTTCCCTAGAAAGGCCGACACTTTGTCCAGGCATTGAAGTTGTCGCCCCTGGGACGGAAAAAGCCCGAGAAAAGCCACTGAGTCCATCTGAATCCCCAGATAGACTAAGGATTGAGAAGAGTCAGATGCGACTTTTCGAGATTCACCAGAAGTCCCAGGGACCTCGCTAACGACAGAGTCGTGTGAAGGACCTTCAGACACCGGTCTTGCGATGAGGCTCGAATAAGCCAGTCGTCTAGGTAGAGAGAGATCCTTATTTCCGCAAGATGGAGCCACCTCGCAACGTTCTTCATAAGAACGGTGAACACCATCGCGCCGTGCTGAGACCGAAGCAGAGTGCCCTGAATTGGAAAATCTTCCCTTTCAGGACAAACCGCAGGTATTTCCTTGATCGGGGATGGATGGGGACGTGAAAGTATGCGTCCTGAAGGTCTAAAGAGACCATCCAATCCCCCGGTCTTAAGGCTGCAAGCACGGATTGAGGTGTCTCCATCTTGAACTTCTGCTTGGTAACGAAGCGATTTTAGACTGCTGACATCCAGAACGGGGCGCCACCCCCTGACTGCTTCGGCACTAGGAACAGACGGTTGTAAAACCCGGAGAACTCCGGTCGAAGACCTGTTCCACCGCCTGCTTCTCGATCATTTGATCTAGTAGATCGTGAAGCACTTTCTGCTTTTCTCCCTGATACGAAGGAGACAAATCCTTTGGTGTCGAAGACAGCGGGGGGTAACATCAGGAAAGGAATTCTGTACCCCTTCTTGACGATGTCCAGAGACCAAGCGTAGGCACCTCTCTCTTCCCAAGCTTTCGCGAAATGTAGAAGCCTGGCTCCTACCGGTGGCTGAAGGACTTCCCTCTCACTTCTTGCTCTTGGAAGGAGGACGGGAGTCTTGCCTCTGAAAGAGCCCTCTTCCTCGAGGGCTGGCTTCGAGGAAGAAGCGGATCGAAAGGGCTTCGATTTCTTCAAAGCAGAGGACCAGAAGACGAAGTAGTAGTAGGCTTCCTAGAAGACTGTGCCAGAAGGTCTTGGGTTGCTTTCTCCTGGAGACTGGCAGCTATGTCCTTTACCCATAGACTGGGGGAAGAGATGTTCTGAAAAAGGAGCGAAAAGAAGATCCGCTTTTTGCGCTGGTGAGACCGACTTTGGCAGTAAAATTGCAAAAAGTGG
This sequence comes from Macrobrachium nipponense, assembly GCF_015104395.2. Lineage (NCBI taxonomy): Eukaryota > Metazoa > Arthropoda > Malacostraca > Decapoda > Palaemonidae > Macrobrachium > Macrobrachium nipponense. The sequence goes on along the minus strand of NC_087202.1, from coordinate 1,328,754 downwards.
CTCTCTTCTTAAGCAGTCCCCGGCCCGTGCTTGAAATGAGCAGCCAATTCCTCAGAACCATCCTGACGGCCTTGTCCATGCAAGACAATACACTGGACAGCTCCCCCAGACTGATGGAATCAGAACTCCTGGACCTGGCATCAATACTCCTAGGCACCAGTCAAGAAAATTAAAGACCTCTAGTGTCCTGAAGAGGCTTTTAAGGTGAAAGTCTAACTCACTATGCGTCCAAGAGACCTTAGAGGAAGACAGAAAAGATCTTCTGGCGGCATCCAAAATACTACCAAAGTCTCCTTGAGCTGAGGCTGGAAGCTTAACTCCGACGTTTTCTCCCGTCTCCCTCATACCACATACCAGCTTTGCCACAAAGTCTTGAAGCTGGTAAAGCGAAAGAAGTCTTGCCTGAAGCTTTCCTCTTTTCCATCCAATCATGGACCTTCGAAAAGCTTGCTTCGTAGAAAGCGACTTCTTCATTTTCACAAAGCCCGAGAACTTAGTAGCTTTGGATGACGAAAACTGAGAGGGAGAGTAACGTGGAGCTTCAGGTTGGAAAGTGTCTGCAAAGACTGACTGTAGCAAACGAGTCAAAACCTTGTAGTCCCGTCGAAACTGGAGCCAACTGCTGTTCTTCGTCTTCAAGACGACGAAAAGCGTCACTAATTTCCTCTTCAGACACTGGAGAAGTCGGAGGAAGTAAAGAAGAGTCACGAGCTTTCTCAAAAGAGAAAGAGCGGCGAACAGGAAGAGTTCCCGCTTCCGCTTCCGCTTGCGGAGGTGGAAAACTGACGTCCGTAGGCGCGCGCTTGGCGTCCGAAGCCAATCTACTGGCGCCGACTGAAGCGCGCTCGACCGCAACAGTCAGGTGTACACCTGGCGTCCACTGGCGCGCTGAGCGTCCACTGGTGCGCGCTGAGCGTCCACTAAAACGCGCTGAGCGTCCACTGGCGCTCGCTTACCTTGCACCGAATCACGCTCGCGTCCACTAAAGCGCGCTTGACTTTCACAGAAGCGCGCTCGGCATCTAAAGAAAACGCGCTTCTTATCAACAAGTTTCGTAGCAGCGGAAACAACCGCTTCACGAGAGCGAGAAACGAATTTCTCGCCTCCTCTAGAAAGTTGCTGGGGAGCAGAACGAACTCTAGAGGGAGACTCAAACGGAGAGAGAGACGAGCGAGGAGAGGGAGAGGGAGAACGCCTCGACCTCTTCAAAGGAAGATTGTCATCCTTCTTACGGCGACGTGGAACAGTCTCTCTCGAAGAAAAAACATCTCGAAGTTGCTGCTGAAGAGACTGGAGAATCTTGCTTGTAGGTGAAGCCTCCTTTTCTGGGGAGGGGCTGATCCTGTGAGCAGGCGAGTGGCGAGGGGACGCCTTCTTCCTACTCCCAGGAACCGCCACTTCACGCACCTTAGAGCGACTGCGGCGCTCGAAAGAAACATCTAGGAAAGACTCGCCTCCGAATAATCCTTACGCTTCTTCTTGCGGAGGAAAAGCAGCAAACGCACTATCAGGCGACGAGCAAAGTTCCGGAGAACAACTTGGACGTGAAGCGTCCCAAACGCGAGCCGTCCTTTTCAGCGGACGTGATGCGGTATGAGAGCTCCACCCCTTGCGCGGGGAGGAAGCTTCAGAAGAAGAAAAGCACTCCTTGAGAAGACGTGCACCGCGCACGCTCCTTGGCAGTCTGGGTAGGTTCGTCAGAAGCTGCCGAAGGCACGCCAGATCGGTGGGGGTTCCTCGTAACCCTCCTTCGACTTTCGACATGCTCTCTCCCCGTAATCTGGGAGTCAAGCAGAGGTCTAGGTCTAGAGGCGGAATGAGGCCGATCTGACGCACCCTCCACTACACAAGGGCACTTTCACTGCAATTCTCTTCACTTTTGCTCTCCAGAGCTAACACTTTTGATTCTAAGTTACGAATCGATTCAAGAATTAGCGATAAAGTATTACCTTCTACCGACACTGTTTCAGGGGCCGGAGGCAACACTACAGGGGTAGGAGCATAATCTACAGAAGGAGGGTTAGCAGGAGAATAATTAAAAATCTTGCCTACCTGAAACACTCCTGGAGGAAGACCTCCTTAACCTATCTCGCTCAAGTTGTTTCTTAAGATAGGTTTCATACGCCTTCCATTCCGACTCTGTTAATCTTTCACACTCCTTACAACGACTTTCAAACGTACATTCATTCCCCTGCAAACTTTACAAACAGAATGTGGGTCTACTGAAGCTTTCAGTAGCCTACCTCTACATTCGGACATAGAACAAAATCTAGCGCTAGCAGAACTAGACCCTGACATCTTGATCAAAGAAAATCAATACCAAATTCAAATCAATCCAAAGTCAACGTGTGCCAAGCCACCGATCCAATTCAGATACCAAAGAAAAAACCAAAAGGATACTCAAGTAGCTAGTAAGTTTCCAAAATCTGGACGGAGGTGCTGCAAACAGGTGTTTTCAGCACCGGCGAC
>NC_087202.1:1278026-1325785 GCF_015104395.2 Macrobrachium nipponense | reverse complement strand
GGAATTGAACACCTTGAAGGATTAATGGAACTATTCATAGGAAAAGACTGAGAAAGGAGAGAAACAAGGAAGAAGCCACACTGGGAGTAACCCGGAACACCTAATGCCGACGTTGTGCGGGTGGAGAAAACCAACTTATGCTGCACGCACCAAGGGTGCCTCTAAGACAGGCTACGAACTGCAGAACCAATGTGAACCGAAGAAGGAAATTACCAGCTATCCTAACGAAAGGAGGACATGAACATGTTACTAATGATGGTGCAGGCTAACTGACAACTTCCGTAGCCCCAGCAATAGCCGCGGTAGGCATGATATATGCCTCCAACCCTGAAAGCATAAAGTGGGAACTGGAGAAAGATTACCAGCTACTCTATGAAAGGAGAGGATGAGGACACAAACTAACTGACACAGTCAACAATGGTGAAGACGAATCGCCGACTTCCGTAGACCCAGCAAGAACTATGGCGGACAAATATGTCTCAAACCAGTACAGGAGGATAAAAATACGGAGTGCAGACACTCTGAAACCGCCTTTGAGCACCGAGACCAGGAGCCTGAGAACTACGGGATCCGTGGAAGGTGCTAAGAATACAGCCCCGCCAAAATTACTTCCCTCAACCCGAGAGAGAGAGAGAGAGAGAGAGAGAGAGAGAGAGAGAGAGAGAGAGAGAGAGAGAGAGAGACCTTACCTTACAGACCTTACAGTTCGTTTGGGTTGCCCCAGGTCCCTCAGTGTGAGGCACCTCTAATGTCTACCAGAGAGTTGCTAGTACATCTTCCAGTATATTTTGCATCTTCCAATCTTGGATGGTCTGGGATGCAGTTTAGATATTTGTCGAGCTTATTCTTAAATACATCTACGCTCACTCCTGATATATTCCTCAGATGAGCTGGCAACGCATTGAATAGACGCTGCATTATCGATGCTGGTGCGTAGTGGATTAATGTCCTGTGTGCTTTCCTTATTTTTCCTGGTATAGTTTTGGGCACTATTAATCTACCTCTCCTTGCTCTTTCTGATATTTTTAGTTCCATGATATTTTCTGTTATTCCTTCTATCTGTTTCCATGCCTGAATTATCATGTAGCATTCTTTCTTCTCCTTTCTAGACTATATAATTTAAGGATTGTAGTCTTTCCCAGTAGTCAAGGTCCTTAACTTCTTCTATTCTAGCTGTAAAGGACCTTTGTACACTCTCTATTTGTGCAATATCCTTTTGATAGTGCGGGTACCATATCATATTGCAATATTCAAGTGGACTACGAACATATGTTTTATAAAGCATAATCATGTGTTCAGCTTTTCTTGTTTTGAAGTGCCGTAACAACATTCCCATTTTTGCTTTACATTTTGCCAAAAGAATTGCTATTTGATCATTGCATAACATGTTCCTATTCATCATCACACCAAGGTCTTTAACTGCTTCCTTATTTGTGATTGTCTCATTATTAGGTCCCCTATATGCATATAGCTTTCCTTCTCTGTCTCCATAATTTATTGATTCAAATTTATCAGTTAAATACCATTCCTATTTTTCCTCTGCCCAATCATATACTTTGTTAAGGTCTCTTTGTAGAGCGTTCCTATCTTCATCACAAGTTAATTTCTCTACTTATTCTTGTGTCATCAGCGAAACTACTCACTACTGAATCCTTAACATTACTGTCTATGTCTTCAATCATAATAACAAACAGTATTGCAGCTAACACCATACCTTGTGGCACACCGGATATTACCTTGGTTTCATCCGATTTCTCATCGTTTACAATAACTATCTGTTTTCGTTGTGTAAAAATTCTTTTAACCATCTTCCTACTTTATCTACGATATTGTGTTTTCTAATTTTCTTTGCTAATATATTATGCTCTACTTTGTCAAAAGCTTTTGCAAAGTCTAGATAAACCACATCTGTTTCATTCCGCTTTTCATATTTTTGTATATGTTCTCACGGTGGACTAACAGTTGGGTTTGTGTACTTTTTCCGGGTACGAAACCATGTTGTCCTATATTAAACAAATTATTTTTTATTAAATGTTTCATAATATTTTCTTCATTACCCTTTCATACACTTTCATAATATGTGATGTTAGACTCAAGGCCTATAATACTTGCCTCTAGTCTTGATCCACTTTTGAAAGTAGGGGCGATATATGCAATTTGTGCTCATCATAAATCTTGCCTGTATCTACACTTTGTCTTAATAATATTGCAAGTGGCTTGGCGATAGAATGAACTACTTTCTTTAACAAAATAGCAGGGACTCCATCAGGCCCTGCAGCAGCTCCATTTTTAATTTCATTAATTGCCTGCACAATATCAGCTTCATTAATTTCTATGTCAGCTAAATATTCACTATTTTCGTCCCTTACTTCTATATCATTATCTTCATTATCTATTCTAGGGGTGAATTCTCTCTTATATCGTTCTGCCAGTATGTTGCAAATTTCCTTTTTTTCATTCGTTAATCTCCCTTCAATTCTCAGAGGGCCTATTTCTATTCTTCTTTTATTCATCTTCTTTGCATATGAGTATAATAGTTTGGGGTTTTGCTTGATATTTAATAGGGTTTTTTCTTCCAAGTCCCGTTTTTCCTTTTCTTTTGATTGTATAATCTTTTGTTCTGCATTTTCTATCTTACTTTTTAGTTCTATAACTTTCCATGCATTTTTTTCTTTTGCAAGACCTTTTTTCCACTTTCTGATTTTCTGGAACAAGATCCTTCTGTCTCTTGGTATGCATGAATGATGTTTACTTTTCTTCTTCTGTATATATTTATCCACTATTTTCTCTAATATTTTATATAATATCTCCGTATTTACCCTTATGTCATCACTTACAAAAATGTTATCCCAATCTTTGTTTAATTCTTCATTTATTTCTGACCATTTTATATTTTTATTGTAGAAGTTGTATTTTCCATATCCTTCCCACTTTTTCATTTCTTGCTTATCTCTGTTTTCACTTGCTTTGGAATGAACTGTTAATTCTATGACATTATGGTCTGAAATACTCGCATTATAAACTATTATTTCTTGAACATAATTCATCTCGTTCACAAATACTAGGTCTAAAGTATTTTCCTTTCTTGTTGGCAGGTGATTTATTTGTTGAATGTTGTATTCTAGTAGCATATCTAATAGCTTTTCGAATTGCCTCTTATCTTCTGCACTACTATTACTCTCTTTTTTATATGTATAAGTACAACCACAATCTCCTATTCGTTCTTTCCATTCTACGAAAGGAAAGTTGAAGTCACCAGATAGGAGAATAGTCCAGTCCTTGTGATTTCTACATATATCATCCAATTTTTCAATTATTAAGTCAAACTCTTTGCGGTTCCCCCTTGATTCCTATTTTTTCTATCTGATCTATAAGTTTGGAACCCTTTTATTTGATCATCATTCCCAGTCTCTTGGGAATACCAGGTTTCACTTATATTCATTATATCTATTTTCTTTTCAATTTGGGTTAGTTCTTCTAAGTACTCTATTTTTCTTTTTGAGTTACTCGTAACTAAACCCTGCGCATTCATCACTATGATGGTTTGCGTGTTTTCTCCTTCATTTAATATTGGTAGAATAAGGATTTTCCCATGTCTCTTTCCTGTTCTGGTATGTTGTTCTTTTTCTCATTTCCAGAAATTCTGACATTAAAAAATCCAACTTTTCCATAATATTTGATCTTCCTTCATCATAATTATTCATTTTGTGTCTGAATCTGCAATTTTCTCCGTTTCTGCAATATCCTCTTGCATAATAAATACAGTTATTATCTCTTGAGTAGAATTTTGGAGCTGATGCTTTGAAATTTTTTGCTGACACCTGCATATTCATTGGTGGTTTGCTTTCTCTTTTACCTGATATTCTTGATTTCTCTCTTTATTTGTTTCTTTCTTATTTTGGATTTTATTACTTGGTTGGTTATTTATTTGATTATGATTCATGGCTACAGGGTGCATATATTTGCATTTTTTGTCGAACTTACATCCTTTTCCTTCTTTTAGGTTTTTGCATATTTTTGGATGCAGATCTCTGCAATCATCCCCATAGCCATCTAAGTATGCACATTTACCATATATTTCATAGTTGTGACATACCTTAGGATGTTTGTAGTAACATCTTTCTCCAAATCTGCAATTCCCTCTTTTTTTGTCTTTCTTGTCTATTTTTTCCTCTTTCCCGTCATTGTGTAGATCTGGGTATAGCCTCTTCGGGATTTGCTTTTCTGTTGTCATATCGTAATTTATTTCTTCGTAGGTATGCTGCTTTATTGCCTCATATGTAGTATCAATGAGTATCTCTGCATCCATACTTTTATCTTGTTCTTTGAGAGAGAGAGAGAGAGAGAGAGAGAGAGAGAGAGAGAGAGAGAGAGAGAGAGAGAGAGAGAGAGAGAGAGAGAGAGAGAGAGTCAGTCTTAAAAATCCCCAAATTTCTGGATGAAACGGTGAAAAAACTGTTTGCTCTGGTGTGTTAATGGCAAAAAAACAGGATGAAAGAGAGACAACCCCGAAGCGATCTCCGAAGAATGACCAAATAAAGAAGACTGTGTAGAGACATGATAAGTTTTAGGAGAAATTGGGAAAGAAACTAATTGGGAAAGAAACTAGACAGATTCTGTTCCCCATGATAACCTTGGCAAACATCATTAAAAACTCAGGAAAATTCCTCAAGACGTGATCGTGAAAACAGTCCGTATTCAAACTACTGTAATTAGTGTTACGATAAATAGATTTTACGATGGGGTTAGTAATTAAAATCGACACTACTACTTTTTGAAAATAAGTTTCTATATCTCGCGCACAGCTGGCCCAGGCAGCCGTGTGCAGTCTGGCAGCGAGATGGTTTCAATACCCAATTCTGGCCAAACGCCAAGTATTGGGACTAAGAGGTCATTCTGCGCTGAAAAGGAAATTGACAGTAAAAGGTGTAACAGGAGGAAAACCTCTCTGTTGCACTATGAATCAAGTGTTAGATGGTGAAAAGTATGATGAAGAAAGAGAATATGAAAGGAGGAAAGTAAATGGAAGGAACAGGAGAGAGAGAGAGAGAGAGAGAGAGAGAGAGAGAGAGAGAGAGAGAGAGAGAGAGAGAGAGAGAGAGAGAGCAAATTACAATCGCCTAACTTCTCCACCTCCATAATTTTACACCATCTTCTAAGTTAATAAGTATTATCTTAACGATATATACGTATAACTGCATACAGCCGTGAACAACCGAATGAGACACTGTTTGCTAATACGATGGAATCCTAGCAACATCCGTTATTGTATTCAAACCATGTACGACAGTAGACACTTACAGTATTTACGTTATAAATGTAGCTGAAGCTGTTAAGGTAATATTGCTGGTTTCAGCAACATGAATAAAATTCTCCAAGCTTTATGTGAATTCAAAACACAGTCGTAGTAAAAAGAAAACTACTAGCATGAAAGAGCTCATTATACTGTTGTTTTCACAATGACAAAGATAAATTACGTAAAGCTCGTAACACCGATGAGAAAGAGTGAAAACGAACGGAATCACTGAAAATTACTCTTAGACGAACACTATGTCTTCGTTCCAATATAAGAAAAGTATCCAGATATTGATTTATGCAACTATGACCAAGAACATTCGCTGAGACCCAATGAGATGCTTGCATCTAGAGTGAAGGAATTGACTAGTTGGCATCTCTGCCTATCTGAGACATGTCCCCCCCCCCCCCTCCCCCACAAGTAGGGTTATGCGTTAATGGCAACTTGTAATTGAAATTCCATTGAATTGTAATCAATTACACATTTTCAAGGTAATTTAAGTTTAAATCTTAACCTATCTTATATTAAATTTTACATGTAATTTTGATGATGCAACTGGTAATTATATTCGTAACTGTAATTGGCACGGGGCATCATGTAATTACTGACGGAAATTCGTCTGCTAAGCTGATGAAAAGGTTATACTACCGAATGTACAAATTCTCATGATTTCTGATTTATATGATACATGATACCATTATCAGCTATGTTAACCCTTAAACGCCTATTGGACGTATTTTACGTCGAGATAAATTGTCTTTTGGGTGCCGATCGGACATAATTTACGTCGACATAAAAAAAGTATTTTAAAAAATTCGCGGAAAAAACTTATAGGCCTACCAGCCGAAAACTTTTGAATCACGCGCCTTGGGGGATGCTGGGAGTTCACGGATCAAGGAGTTGTTTTGTTTACAATCGTTACGCAGGCGCACAAGCGCTAATTTCTTTCTTATTGCACTAAAAAGTATCAGTGACACATCTCGGAAATTATTTTGTCACTTTTGACATAATTTTGCACCATTTTAAATTAGCCGTTACATGGAGTATTATACAGGCGGTCCCCGGGTTATGACGGGGGTTCCGTTCTTGAGACGCGTTGTAAGCCGAAAATCGTCGTAAGCCAGAACACCTTACTTTTAAGAAAACCTTACTTTTAATGCTTTGGGTGCATTGAAAACTATGTAAACTGCATTCTTATGGCATTTTTCATCAAAAAACCTTCAAATATTGATTATTTTGGATTTTTGGTGTCATATTTCATCTCCCAGATGAGCGTTGTAGGCGTCGTAACCCTGGAAATAACGTCTATTGACAAGCGTCGTAACCTCGGAACGTCGTAAGCCGACACCGTCGTAACCCGGGGACTGCCTGTATATGAAAATGTGCGCATTTGCATGTAGAATGCAACAAAAAGTACTCATGATTGTAGCTTTTATCAGTTATGAAATATTTTCATATAAAACACGATGTGCCAAAAATTTCAACCTTCGGTCAAATTTGACTCTACCGAAATGATCGAAAAACGCAATTGTAAGCTAAAACTCTTTTATTACAGTAATATTCAATCATTTACCTTCATTTTGCAACAAATTGGAAGTCTCTAGCACAATATTTTGATTTATGGTGAATTTATGAAAAAAACTTTTTCCTTACGTCCGTGCGGTAACTCTTCCGAAAAAATCATACGTGCAATTGTCGTAATGTTTGTACCATTTTAAATTAGCCGTTACATAAAGTTTTGTACATGGAAACGTGCGCAATTTCATGCACAATACAACTAAAAACAACCCATGGTTGTAGCTATTATCAGTTTTGAAATATTTTCATATAAATAACGATAAGTGCCACAATTTTAACCTTCAGTCAACTTTGACTCTACCGAAATGGTCGAAAAACGCAATTGTAAGCTAAAACTCTTATATTCTAGTAATATTCAATCATTTTCCTTCATTTTGCAACAAATTGGAAGTAAGTCTCTAGCACAATATTTCAATTTATGGTGAATTTATGGAAAAAAAAAAAAAAAATTTTTTTCCTTACGTCCGCGCGGTAACACTTCCGAAAAAATCATACGTGCGATTGTTGTAATGTTTGCACCATTTTAAATTAGCCGTTACATAAAGTTTTATATATGAAAATGTGCGCAATTTCATGTAGAATACAAAAAAAATAATTGAAGGTTGTAGCTTTTCTCATTTTCGAAATATTTGCATATAAATCACGATAAATAGAAACAAAACCACATTCGGTCAACTTTGGCTCTACCGAAATGGTAAAAAAAACGCAACTGTAAGCTAAAACTCTTACAGTCTAGTAATATTCAGTCATTTATCTTCATTTTGAAAAAAAATTTGAATTCTCTAGCACAATATTTAGATTTATGGTGAAATAAAAAAAAAAACTTTCCTTCCCTCCGCGCGCCAATCCTCCACCGCAAATCTCCGAAATGCGTACGTCGCATTCTCGGAATATTTGCTCCGTTTCATAGACTTTTATATATGAAAATGTGCACAATTTCATGTAAAATACAACAAAAAATAATTGAAGGTTGTAGCTTTTCTCTTTTTTGAAATATTTGCATATAAAAAAAATATATAAAAAAATTCAACATTCGGTCAAATTTAACTCGTGCGAAATGGTCGAAAACTGCAATTGTAATAGTAATATTCAATCATTTATCTTCATTTTGAAATAAATTGGAAGTCTCTAGAAAAATATTTAGATTTATGGTGAATTTTTGAAAAAACATTTTTTTACATCTGCGCGTTACGAATTCATGCATCATTTTGTGATAATATTTTCTGTGTTGCTTTGATCGTTTTACAATGTGTTGTATACCAAAATGATTGTAATTTAGTGTACAATACAATGAAAACAAAATTAACTTGTTAGCTTTAACCGTTTTGCTCACAGCGCGATTTGAATACAATTATATATGAAATTTTGTTTTCACGCTATCATATATTGCATTATTTATATATGATAATGATATATTTCTGATGGTTGCATACTAAACTTCACGCAATGACAAAAAAGGAGCCAAAAATGAACTCTTAATCTTGAAAACTAAGTGCGCTGTGATTTTTTGAAAAAAATATCTTTTCCGCTTCGGCGCTCACTCCGAGACCCCCTAGGCATACGGGAGACGATTTTTATTATACCCCTTAGGCGTTTAAGGGTTAAAATGTCATAGTTGAAAGACCGCCTTACCGCTTGACCACTGCAAGGCGAAAGCAAGAAATAGGTGTGGGAGGAGCTGAGTTAAAAAAAGGGGTATTTCTATATAAGCATTCCGCATCGTTCGTCCCCATGAATACAAAAGTCACCAGGAATTGGTGCGTCAAATGTATTTCGCTGTGTTTAGTACAAGCCCCTGGGGGTTCATTACAGTCGTCCGAATAAATATTACTTAAAATTCTTGTTCAGGAGAATAAAACTGCATAGAAAAATCCACACCTGCCATATTCTAAGCCGCTGTGGAATAGTAATGTAGATCTACCGTATTGACAATACGATAATATGAGGATACATACGATATTGGATTACGCAGCTGGCAAGCTTACACAGTCCAACAATGCTGAAGTACAATCATATCTGATTCTCGTTCAATTAAATTCTTGTACCGAATATTATACAATTCGATTCTCATTTCGTGTTCAATTACTCTGGTAGCGAATCATCATAAGTCAGAACGCATTTATCTCCAGGATTGGCCAATATGTACTTGTAATTACTAAACAGCCATGTAGTATAGAGGATACTTTAGGCTGGACTTAGTTAATTTATGCAGTTTCTCATGTACTGAATTATAGAAAGACCATATGCATTGCCTAGAGATTAACTGATATAATAATTACCGCGCCGTATACAAATAGTGAAATAGACCTGATCACCAGGATTGCCACTACCGCAAGACAAACCAAATTTACCCAAAGACAGAATGAGGTACCTTCAAAGACAACGGTGCGCTGTGCAAAACTTTTGAACCAAACCAGAAATCACATCCAAATGATCAACCACAGAGTAGAAGCTTCCGTTGCAAAGAACTCGAAGCGGGAAATAAAACCAAGGGTAGTTCTAAAGACGAACCTTCAAACTAGACACTACAAGGGAGTCCGAACCCTAGAGAACCTAACCTCCTATTCTCTTCCCAAACACTACTTAACCTATTACCGCTACTTATCTGTCCCTGACCTAACTTTACATTAACCTTAGAACTTACACCTCAAGGGGGCATCTGGTGCTTAACACTGCCTGCTCCGTGCCGGGGGGGGGGGGGGGGGGGGGGGGGGGGGGGGGGTGGGGGGGGTCGGCAGATCCTACACTCTGTGCTTGGGGTTCTCCATAACCCCCGGCACCCATTAGGGCTGGTTCTGGAACAGGCAGGGAAGCTGAAAGAGAACGATTAGTGTAACCTACACTACTGCTGCTATCTTTATTTCAAATAGCTTTTGTCATGAAATAGCAAAAAAAATTTAGGCATTTTCTATCCTACAATTCTGAACCGTTCCTACTGTAGCTCTTCTTGGCTTAACTCTCGCGATTTAGCCACTATCTTCAATATACTCTTGGTAGTCCTAAGTGATCTAATGAACTAATCCTTACATTCTATACACCTCTGTATGACATACATTACACTTCCCTACAACTAGAACAAAAGGAATGTCTGTCATCTGAGGGTACTCATCCTTTGTTATACTAGCACAGGAACGAAGTATGCCGACATCTCAACCCGCAACTGTTGGAGGCGAGGCTGATGAAGCATTGATTGAAGTAAGGATTTGTTGGTGAGGCTCGACAGGATTTGTTGGTGAGGCTCGACCATCTCCCGACGATAACAGAGAAGTTCCAAAAACAATCGAAATACGATCCAAATCGGGGAAAACCGGAAGAGACATTGTAAACGAAAGGCAAGGATATCAAAACCCAATCAAGGCCTCGGTAAACACTGTGAGGGTCGGGCTACATGACCAAAAGTTCGCTGGGAGCAGGACCAGGTCCAGCTCGCCACGCGAACGAATAACAATTGAGGGGACAAGCCTCTGGTGGCCGGTATTTGCAGCAGCGTTGCCAACGGTAACATAGGTAACTCATTTGACTAGATTTTACCTGCAGCATTGGTAACGCTGACAGTTAAAATTACCCACTTAGTGGGTAAGTATGTGAGGATATAGTTCGGGCTGGTCAGTAACCAGGGTTAATTCAGGTGTTCAGGGAGTGTATTGCAATATGCCTGAATTAAACAGAAAAATAACCTGAAGGATCATATTTCATATTCTTATAAAGACCTGCTATTAACTTTGGTCCTGCTAGAATTTTGAGGCATATTATCATCCACATCCTGTTTACATGACATCTTTTTATACCAACACATACTCAAAAGTATTTCATTTCCTTTGCCAAGGAAATGTGGAACAGGTTTCCTGTCAGCATTGTGGATTATGCAAATAATCTAAAGAGGATAAAACATATTCTCGACTTATGTGACATTACTCAACTAATGTTTGTATGTCCATGTGTCTTATGATTTTTTTTTTTACTGCAATACATGCAATACTTACCATACAACCTTGCCCCTTTTTCAATCTGTCAAGTAGTCCGCTTTTCATGTCTTTTTTTTTTATTTCAACATAAGGGTATTCAACTCTGAAGTAGTTTCCTTAGTAAGCTGAATGCCCTATTTTCTAGTTCCATATGAAAGTTATTAGTATTGAAAAATAGTACCAACATATAGTAATATACAGTAGAGATAGTTGCTGGAGGTACTGGAGGAAGACAAAAGAACACAGGAAGACAGTACTGAAAGCCATACCTTTGACCAGTCGTAAGAAACTGCATATGCAAATATTTGGCCATTGTGATTAAATGCACAACAGGAGATGGGCTGCTCCATTGCTTCAGAGTTCTTGAGCTTTGTCCGTGCATCTTTGTCCCAAAAGCTAAATCTCCCGTCGGATCCAACAGTTGCTAATGTACCATGAACTGGGTGGAATTTGATGTCATTCACCTGGTAGGATGAAATAAAATTTAGGAAATTATGTTCTCAAAGAAAAGTATGTAGCTTAAACATTAAAACTGCAATAATGTTAACTTTACTGTCATTTAATATTTTATTACAAACAAGGACAAAATATATAGCAGGTCCACCCTGTAACTGTCATCTCTACGCAATCTCATTTCTCCCTTTCTCTGACAACAGTGACTTTATCAAACTTGGACTCTAAAACCAATCACACATTTCTTCAGCTTCTTCATATATGGAAAAACAATCTATTCTTCTAACCTTTAAACAAAAAAGACTATTTCTAGTATGAAGAGATGTTTATATAAGTCCCATCATCTCTACTTGAAGAATTTCTTCTTAAACTAACGGCATACATTTTATGTAAATAATTTCAGCAGACTTCTTTGAAATGTAAAGTTACTTTTTTTATTTCTGAATTAAGTAAACATTTAAAACCTTACAAATAAAGGAAACTGGCTATTGGTTTGTCCTTATATTCCTCCACCAGGCAAAATACAGAAGTAATTTAATTTTCAAAATGATCCCTACCAGTTTTCCAACGAGACAACATGTGAGATCTTAATTAATAGTATCTCAACACCTCCGAATTTCACAGGCTTAAGCTGTAATTTGCATTAGCATACATACATTATCAACACAAAAATACATCATCTTAATTCATACAAAGAAAAGGATCCAATTCTTAACCACATGACCTTTGAAATGCTGAGTATTTTTAAACATTTTAGTTTCATTAACATACGGGGTGTGGCAAACCCAACAGTATTAGTATTATAAAGTGCCTAATAACAGAAATTTGCAAGCTAATTTAAAAAAAAAAAAAAAAAAAACAGAAACAGTACAATGAAATTCTACTGCCACATTATCAATAGTGTAAGATAACTTACAAAATCTACAATGATCTAAAGTTATCAGTCATTCAACGACTGAAGTAGTATTGTATCCCATGATCTGCTGACTAACAATACCATTAATAGTACAACCTACAGTATGTATCTATATATAAAACAATCAGGCAATATGTGTCAGTACCATTATAAGAATACTGTTCAGTTTGAAATTTAACACCATTATGGAATCTTCATCAGCTTGTCTTTTTTATAAGATAATTTTTGTTGTTACCCACATTGACTTACTTCCAAAGTTGACTCTCTTTGTTCAATAACTATTAGCAATAAGATTTTACAGTGAAGCAACATAAAGGGCATTTTAGCATTTTAAAGAGAAAATATACATGACACATTATGGATTTAGTTATAAATTTATTGATTTAAAACTATAAACTGGCACCACAATTGTGGTTACAAAATTAAATTGGCAAAGTTTTTACTCAATGATATGATACATGTTTTAAAGAATTCAACATTTAAAAAGATGTACAATGGATGGTGTTTGTGAGCATCATGAGGCATGAAAAGTTTAAATATACCTAGTACTTACAGCATATATGTCTTGGAATCCATTGGAAGTACCATTGGATCTGTGACACTTGAATGTGAAGTTGTCTCTTGGTGATGCTGCTACTATATACTGGATAGCCACTCGACCTTCAACACTTCCAAGGGCAAAACCAGCCGGAGCTCCAGCACCCTTCTTGTCTTTGAAGATTGCTACACACCTGTGCTGTGAGCAAAGTAAAAAATAAAATGTCAATGTACGTACTCCTAATGATGTGTGACCCCCAACTTGGGATAAATATCCTTTCCCTTACTGAGATGATCTCACAAGTACACATTCTTATTCAAATAAAGTTACGTACAAAATTCTTTATCAAATATCTATGCATTTTCTTGATATACATTATCACTGTAGATATATAATTCATTTAACTAACTAGGTGAAGTGTTATTGTGGGTCTGAGCATGCACATTGAGGGGTGGCTATTTTACATGGTAAAACTTGAGTCAACTGGGAAAATGTTGCAAGGAAGTGGGGGCAATTATGATTTCTGGGGTTATAGTGAACAAATACAATAATACCTCAAACATTTGCAAGGTTAGGTGCCAGAACCCCCATCGCAGATCAGGAGGAATCGAGAACGTTTGGTATGAGTGATTAAAAATGCTAATAAATGCTTACTTCTAGAGTTTAAACCCTAAATATGACCTAAATCATACTTCCAAAGCACTTTTATTTCATTGAAAAGTTAGCTTAATTTATTACCCTTAAAAAAAAGAAATAAATGGTTGACATAAAAATAGAGTAATACAGCATTGCCTAATGGGTATTTGCCATACTAGCGTATTTACAATATGGTACACTAATGTTACCCATACACTAATTCATTGGCTGCTGTTTTCTTTTGCATTCACACTAAGGTAAAACTAAGTAATGAATGGGACTGTAAATTTAATGAATGACATTTTCTTTGCCATTGTCAAGAAGGTAAACTAGGTAAACTTCATATGTCACAGAAGTCATACAACAAAGGTACAATTCAATAAAATAAAGAAAACATGTACATACTGTACACAGATCTGTGAAAAAATCACGGATGCAAGTTAGTAAGGTTCCAATGGAAATTTTGTGAATCCAGAAACATGAATGTACAAGGTATGATTGTACAGTTTCACCAACCACAGATAAAGCAAATGACTAATAACAAAATTAACATAAAATACCTGATATTTTAATGGGGATTCTATCTGTTTGTACTCTTGTGGCTGCCCTTCTAGCTGGTAAACTATCAAGTGACGATTAGCTGTGCCAACCACTGCCATCGGATACTCAACATCAGCACAATAACATCTCTCTGGTAAGTTAATTGTTAGTATTGGTGTGGCACTTCTTGTATCCCAAAACTGGAAATAAAAGCATTGCATAAAGTATCAAAACATACAAGCATCCATCATACTTCAAAACAAAATCACATGCACATAAATCAAAAGCCCTTTTCACGACTCAAGATGTGGTAAGTTGCACATAAGGTAGGAGAGTTATCTACATCCATGTATCTCATATTATGTACATGTTTCAGAGGTATCACTCATTTTACAATAATTTTAAGTCCTCCCATACAGGACATGCACTTTCATTCCCAATTCACAATAAGACCCTACGAAGTAACATTAATCAGGTGCCTTACCTTTAATGTTTTATCCCAGGAACCAGTCATAATGCAGGAATAAGAGGGAGCTTTAATCCAATGCACTGTTTTCACTGGAGCCTCATGCTGTGCAACCTGCATCTTTTGATTGCTGCCTAAATCCCAGCAATGCACTGTTTTATCTGCACTGGCCATAAACACCTGTAAGTATATTAAACAAGGTACATTACTGAACTGGATGAGTCCTGCTTCACTTGAGAGAAAATTCCAATTTCTCTTTTAAAAACTCAAATCGCTGATTTTTATTATTATTAATATACAATTAACCAAAGAGAATACGTAGATTGAAAATGAAGATTCTAACAAAATTTCCTTTGTAGATTTTTTCCACAGAATTTGACATCTGGACATTCACAGAACCAGAAGGTGCTAAGCGCCACCCCGACCAAAACCGAGATTATCACAGAAAACGGTCCATCATAAGCACAAAAGTTTTTCTCAATTTGGATTTGGCGCTTTCTGGCCCTGCAATATGATCGAAAATCTCTCAGAAGTCAATGCAAGTTTCGCCTGAAAAATTTGTAGCGCGTGGTGGCTAAATTCTTAAAACCAGTCTGTGTTATCTCGCATCGCCGTCCCTTCACCACTCACAGTCCAGAATCCCCAGGAAAGTGGTAGCCAATCACAGTGCTTCGACAATGAGTGAGTAGGCGTCTCAGCCAATCATAGTGCAATATGCTTTCCTGAGCCAATCAGCGTGCACGAAGCATAGCGTCACAGGATGAGGAAGAATGTAAACAAAGTTACGCAGTTCAACAGGTCCGTGTGCGTTGTAAACATACGCTCGAGGATTTATCCTTTTTTACACTATTTTACACCGTTTCATGAGTGCTTTCGTGACCATGGCTGATAATAGCGATACAGCATCATCCACTAGTGGACTATGATGATCAGTAATCATAGTCCCCACCTCCCCCACTGACGACTTTTGCACGGATTGGATTATGTTGCTGTGGTGAGTGTTAAATAAAAAATTTCTATTATCACTATTATTAATGATAATGATTACTGTTGTTTTTATTTTTTTACATTATTTTGAACTATTTTTGGGTGCTTTTACATTAATATTGAGGTTGGTTTTTATTATTTTTTACGTTTGTATGTATTGGTATTTTTGGGGTATTTTTTGGTATTTTCCTATAAACTTTGATATTAATACAGTGGTACCTCGAGATACGAAATTAATCCGTTCCGAAGCGGCCTTCGTATCATGAGTTTTTTGTATCTTGAAGCGCATTTTACATGTAAAATGCCTAATCCGTTCCAAGCCCTATAAAAACACCCCAGTAAATTATATTTCCAGGCCTACAACACATGTTCTAAGGTTACGACGCCGATCCGATGGAAGAAATATGACTCCAAAAAGATAAAATACTGTACATACTTGAGTAATATTCAACTGCATGTAATGTTCAACCCCATTTTTACTGCATATATTCGTACTTTAGCATATGTCCCTTAGCAATAAGCCTAGCCTATGTTAGCAGTTGCTACTGTAGCCTAGTCTATGATTCTGACATCTAAACCTAAGAAGCTAAAAGTTTAGAATATGCCAATAAAATGTATAAATAATCAGTATGTACTCATTTCAAATAATTATTAATTAATCATTAACTAATAATAATAAAAAAAAAAAAAAAAAAAAAAAAAAAAAAAAAAAAAACTTCCAATCGTTTGTTTGCGTCCAGCTCTTACGAGTACTGAACGATCACCAAGCAATCACTTTAACTAGCACACAGTAAGCCATAAATTTTCATTAGCATCTCTCTTCAACTAATGAAACTACCAAACAGTATAATAACCATTCATTTCTATTCTTTATTCTATCTTTACCTAATGGAGATACCAAGTTACTGACAGCTATAATGAAACATATACTTAATATTAAAACAGAAGACGAATTCTTGAAAATACATATTTGATGGCTTCGATGATAGCAGTCTGATTTACTTTATATTTTATGATATCTAATTCACAACTTTTTTTTATTAAATGTATTGCATGTACTCATTTCAAATAATTATTACGTAACCATTAACTATAATAAACAATCAAACAAAAAAACAAAGCTTCCAAACTTCTGTTTACATCCAGCACTTACGAGTACCAAACGATTGCCAAGCAATCACTTTTTCCTAGCACACAGTAAGCCATAAATTTTCATTCTCTCTCTTCAACTACTGACACTACCAAACAGTATAATAACCATTCATTTTTATTCTAATTTTTTTTTTTTATTAATTGTATTGCATGAATAAGTTTTTCAATTTATAGCATCCTTTTACCAATAGAATACATAGAGAACAAGGGGTAGATGCTGACCAATAGGAGAGCAGGATCTTATGGGGTGACTAGCATCAGGAACCAATGGGAGAGTGGGAGGATGGTGGCGAGTTTGCTCAGTTGGCGGCGCGCGAGTTTTAAAATTGTTCTCGGTGGTCTGGGCGAATCTCAGGACTTTACAGCAACAACCTTTCATAACTTGAACTATTTTCGTATGTAGAGCCAAAAAAATCTTCGTATTTGCTTTTGTATCTCGAGTTTTTCGTAAGTTGGGCCTTTCGTATGTCGAGGTACCACTGTACTGATTTTGAGCTTTTTTCTATGTATTTACATAAGTTGGAACCGTTTTATGATGTATTTCAATTGATATTGCTGTTGTTTATTTTTTATGTTCGTATATATTTTTGGTATTTTTCTTAATTTTTTGGCATTTTCCCGGTATTTTCCAATAAACATGGAAATTAATAATGATTTTGAAATGTTTTCTGTGTACAGTAGAGACCCGGTTCACGACCGTATTAGAACTCGACATAATCGGATTTCGCCACTAAATTTCCAATAAACTTTGTATCTGTTTTCAACCAAAAAACCAGTTTCCGACCCACGACCATATGATGTTTGTAAACAAAACTGTTTCCGCCAGCCGCCGCTAGTTGGCGTCATCCAGTGCTACCAAATGTAGCATAATTTCATGTTTTTTAGCATAATTTGACCCAGGAATTGGAGCTTAGCATAATTTCTTTCACACTCAGGGTTCTAGTACAATTTTAGAATGTAATTTCACTAAAATTTTAAATAAAATGCAGAAAATTCCTCAATTTCATACACAGCTATAGTGAATGTATCTTCAAGTGAAATTGCCTCAAAAGCAGCACTAACAAATGAGTTAATTGCTAAGTTTGAACCCAACTAAGGAATGTTAAATTTTGTGAATATAAATAAATACCCACAGTGGCAGACAAACGATCAGTAGTGTTAATAATGTTTTTTCTTCATGAGTAAAGAATTACTTTTTTTCCTTCTTTGCTTTATTTTTTTCAGTAGTTATCAAAATTTTAATTATGTCTGAAGTGATTTTCACACAATTTTCAAGTATTTATTCATTGTGTATGTGATCTGTTAAAGAAAAATAGTGTTTCAGTGGCATGATAATGATCAAGTAATAAGTACATATGTTTTTCTTCTTGAGTAGAGACTGGTTTGTTTGTTACCTTTTTTTTTAAGTTTTAATTTTTCAGTAAATATCAGTAAATAACAAAAAGCTATATTTGAAGTAATTTTCACACATTTTCAAGTATTTATTAATTGTTTATGTGACCTGTTAAAGAAAAATGGTTCTGAGTGGCATAATAATGATGCAGTAATAAGTAAAATTTGTTGTTTTTCTTCACATTTGTATGTGTGATCACGCATTTGTCAAATAGTATAATAGTGATTGCATATCAAATAGTGTACTAGTGATTGCGTACTGTGATCTATTAAAGAAAAATGGTGTTTTATTACGAGTTTCCTAACATGTAAAGATCATCAATTATTAGTTTTAATATTGTCTGTTCGTCACTTTGTATCATTTCACCTAATATATAAATGTTTTAAATTTCCATTACATCGTTGTTTTAGCTCAAATGTATTAGAGAAATGAGATAATGGTAGATTAATAGCATAATTCTGGCATAAAATTGCACCATATTTGGCATAAATTCTTGCTCGGACCGACTAGCATAATTTAGCAAAACTGTTGGTAACACTGGTGACGACACTCAGCATTGTTTAAAGTCCGCAACTAATGTTTACAAAAATTCAAACATGTGTTGTGTCTTGTACACCTTGCGCGCATTTCGTTGCTTTTTCGGTGGTATCAACTCTATACGCAGTTACCTTTTGATTCATCATGGTCCCAACATTACTACTGGCTATCTATTAAAACCTTTTGCTATTGTTAATCTCTGAAATAATGGAAAAGTGTTTACATGACATCTCGCGTTTTCCTTCTTCAAAATGTTTCCATCATTTCCAACTCCAAAATAAACCTGAAGTTTCGTCAATCTCTCCTCTGCATGAAAGTGATGAGCGAAAAAAAGATTTAATCAAGCACTCTTGCTTGATTTTTTTTCAAGCGTAGACATATTCTAAAACCATGCTCACACTTGAGGCGCACGTTTCAGTAGCAAATGCAATGCGTACTTAAGTGTTAGGTTTGAAGTGAAGGCAATGTTACGTACGTAGGTTACATGTGCGGTTCGGTAGCGAATGCAATCTTTAAGCTTTGTTAAGCTTGCCGGTAAAGAAGAAGTTAGTCATAGCTTATATCAGAGAAGCCACTATGCCATATTAAGTGCGTAGTAATTAAGAAATTAAGAAGAATCTTTTATGTTGTACTGTAATACGTCAATGTTTACGTGTAAGATTTGGTAGTGAAACCAGTTACATACGTAACATGTTCGGTTCAGTTGCAACGCAATCTAAGCTTTTTAAGCGTGCCGGTAAAGAAGAGTTAGCCTTAGGTTAACTCAGAATCCGCTACGGTATACATTAATTATAGAAATTAAGTAGATTCTTTTATGTTTACTGTAAAAATACGCCATTGTTTACGTGTGAGATTTGGTAGTGAAACCACTGTCACATGGCGTAACGTGTGCAGT
The DNA here is from genome assembly GCF_015104395.2 of Macrobrachium nipponense. NCBI lineage: Eukaryota > Metazoa > Arthropoda > Malacostraca > Decapoda > Palaemonidae > Macrobrachium > Macrobrachium nipponense. The sequence continues at coordinate 1,306,433 of NC_087202.1, read as the reverse complement.
TCGGTAGCGAACGCAATCTTAATCTTTGTTAAGCTTGCTAGTAAGAGGAGGTTAGCCTTAGCTTAATCAGAGAAGCCGCTATGGTATAGAATAATTATAGAAATTAAGACGATTCTTTTATGTCTGCTGTAAAAAGACGTCATTGTTTACGCATGAGGTCTGGCAGTAACACAGTTTACATATGCAACGCATGCGCGGTAACGAACGCAATCTGTATGCTTCGTTTATAAGCAAAAAAAAAAAAAAAAAAAAAAAAAAAAAAAAAAAAAAAAAAAAAAAAAAAAAAAAAAAAAAAAAAAAAAAAAAAAAAAAAAAAAAAAGAGGTTAGCTTGATATTGAACTCAAGAGATGCTGGTACGTAATGGTATAATAATTAAAGACATTAAGAAAATTCTTTTACTTATACGTACGTATATATGTACCATGCAGTACCATAATAATTGTCAAAGTCTAATAAGCTTGAAACCAGCCCTGATATTGGACAATTTGCCGTAAAAGACGCACCTTTTTTATAAGGACATTTATGAAACAAAATCGTTAGTATCATAACATTACATTTACTGAAAGATAATTTTCAAGCGAATTTGTATACAGTATTGCAGTCGACTCCTTAAAGATTTACCATAAATTAATATCGAATGTAAACGTTTCTTAGGCTTATAGCGAGATATGGTTTGTTTACTACCATAGTCCCGATATAAACCACCAGGGCTGCGCTATGGTTTGTTTCCTTAAATGCCGACTTACTGTAGGCAAATTTTTGCAAGTTTTTGATAAATATAAATTGGGTTTAATTTTAAGTTTATTAATTTACTGTAATAATTAGACTTGCTTTTCAATGTTTTTATTATGTTAGCAACACGTTTTATGCCTACCCACTACACTATGTTCTGCTTACTATTTACCTAGGTAGCCTATGGCGCTTGGTCAACAATCAGTTGGACGCAGGCTAGTTTTCTTTTATACTGTATATTATACATTTAAAATTATAAATATACGTTTAACATGATATTTATTTAACTTTTAACTTATTTAATTGTAATTTACATGTAATGTATTGTATCAAAAAAGGCAAGGTTAAGGTAATAACTGATGGTCAAGAACGGATTAATCCATTTTCAGTTATTTCTTATGGGAAAACTTGATTCAGTTCTCGAAATAATCGAATTTCGACGCTCCTTCTGGAACGAATTATCGTCGAGAACCGAGGCTCTACTGTATTTACATGATTTAGAACCATTTTATGATGGATTTCCTTTGATATTGTTTTTGTTTTTTATCATTTTTTATATTAGTCTGTATTTTTGGTATTTTCCTAAAAACTTACAAATCTGACACTTACTCACAAAAAAAACTATGGTATTTAGCTTTAAAATGCAACAAACCCCATGTTAATACCTATTATAGTTACCGAGCTACGATATTTTAACTTTAATTCAGAATTACTCGATTTTTAAAAATCGGCGCTTAGCACCTTCTGGTTCTAGGCTACTCAGATGTGTAACTGCTAATTGTGTTGACCTGCACTCTCCGCATACAGGATTATGGCCAATCCATAAGACAATGACAATTTTAATTAGTCTGTATTTTTCATAGCTAACAAACCTGAGGTCCTAACAATAGGATAAATCTTCTGGTGTCAGCTGGAAAACGGTTAAAAACAATCAAAGATTGTAAATGCAAGGAATCTGTGGCATCTGGCATCCAATGAGTAGTTGAAGTGGAAGTGAGTCCAGATACTGTGCTTGAATCCAGTGACCCATCAGTCTTTCTTCCAATCCAGGATGAAATGTATGAGGGATGGCTAGAGGTGGGCAGTCAATGTTAAGACCTCAGGTTTGTTAGCTATGAAAAATACAAATTAATACAAAATTTGTCATTTGTTCATACACGGAACAAACCTTTGGTCTTAATAATAGGATAGACTCACACTTGGAGGGAGGTATGAGAATCTTGAACCAAATGGAAGTTCAGCACACCTGATCATTCTTCTCCGAAATGTGTATTCTAAAGAGGAGGACCTAAGCCTTTGAGATGTTATATATTTGCATATCTAACACTCAGTCCACTGGGTTTAAATACAATGAACATATCCAGATTCATTGCATACATGGAAGTCAAAAAGAACTACAGTATATCTGTTCAAGCAACAAACCATGTTAGCCACAAGAAACGGGTTTGTCACCACTCCTCACTCTCCTGGCTGGAGAGGGGAGTTGAAGCTACAGAGAAACAGATTTGCATGTTGCCTGGAAGATAAAGTGCTGTAAAAGTACGGCTGCAACACTCATCTGCATCAAGCCAGTTCCAATGTATGATGTATCAGCTCTTCAAACTGCACATAGGTATGAAGAAAGGAGAAGAGGGAAAGAAAAGAGACCAGTCATCTTACTCATTTCAAACTCCACACAATCATCTTAGGCAAGATACAAACTGTCTGGCCAGGGGCACTGGATGAGTCACACTTGTTCAGCAGCCACCACTGGACTTAAGGGAAAAAAAGTCCAAGGATCTATGGGCAACATTCTTCAGGAAGAAGAAATTGAAAGTGGTTTGATGCAGTCAGTGACCAGCATTCAAAATCCTATAAACAGATAAGTTCTAAAATCCCAGGGAGGAACCTAATCCTCTTGAGTCATGCACTTCTGCATGCACCTAATTGGTGGCAGAACTTGACGATGAGGAGTAGGCTTGCCTAATCATCCTGTGTATTAAAACAAAAGGGTACTCTAGGACAACTCTTTCTTGACCTGGCTTGTGTTAATCAGGTCTCAATACCTAAACTAGGTGATGAGACCTTCAGATAACAATGCAGCGCTTTGATGGGTCAAAGCAGAAACTCTTGAAGGTTACTGATAACAATCTCCACACTGTAAGGAATGGGAAAGGAGGCAAAGCTGTCATCGTGAACCAAGGGAATATAGGTCTTAGCCATGAATTCCGGGCCAAATTTGAAAGCTACTGACCCCAACCTGTTGCAAGTCTACATCAAGCCTGACCCTGAACCTCTCCAACTCTTCTAGGAAACCAAGGTCAGACAGAAAACTGTTTCCAAAGTCACTTTCCTACAAGACAATTGACAGACGAACTCGATGGAGCTTGAGAAAGACTACTCAGTACCAAAGTAAGGTCCCAAATAGGAGGTGTGAGTTTCCTAGGTAAACAAGACTGCTCAAAGCTCTTGAAACACATAAACTTCATGGCAAAGTGATGTCCACATCCTTCAGATGGACTAATCACAAGTCAGCTCTGTAGTCCCTCACCAGTATCAACAGAAAGATCTGAAAAATATCCAGATGATCTTGTCTACTGAACAGGAACTCTTGAGTGGAGAAAAATAATTTTGTCTACACTAATCAAAGCAGCAGATGGTGGTCTTGTAATGGCTGAAAGAAATCCTCTGAAGTACTAGCCTTACATCTGAGTCGCTGCTCTGCAGGAAAGATCTCTCACTAGAAAGAAATACTGGACAGACTAGATATGAAGAAATAAAAGATCCTAGTGATTTGTGGAATCTCTCCAAACAAAACTGGCGAAGAAGGCTGAGCTAAGGTGGACTCTCTTTTGGCCACTCAGCTTGGGGCCACAAGGAGCTACTAGGGTCAGCCTAAGACTTTGGAGCCTGACAAAGGGAGTTCCTCTTAATTCACCCCCTCTAGATCTGCTCCTGTACTCGGACGCCTCCTTCCGAAGGTTGGGGTGCTCATTTTGAAGAGCTCCTGGCCTTTGGGGTCATGGAGCGTACAGGACAAACAACTCCACATCATGTTAAGAGTTTAATGCAACTTTCCTGGGTCTTTGGAAGATTTGAGAAAGGGAGGTGAGGCACTCCATCATTCAACCTCCAACAGTGTTCCCAGTAGGCAGAAGGAAGTCCTCCGCCCAAATAAACAAATCTATGACCATGAACAGTAGACCTCCAGCTTCCTGTTGAACTGTGAAATGAAGAGGTTTAACATGGGTCTTCTCCAAGTACACAGAGGAGACAACAGGATAACCCAAGGGGATGTTCTATGGAAATATGCTCAATGCAGTTATGTTCTTAATATCCTACTGTCAACTTATGTATTGCCAAAGTAATTGCACTGCAGACAGATGTCCTTGCGCTGCAAAGGGAACATGCATTTCGAAAAGAGGAGACGTCCTATGAGATGATCCCCTATGATAACATAGTATGTTACTCATCTGAGGAGACATCCTATGATGATAGGACACACCCCTACAGTACTTGTATGTGGTGTTCTTTAGATTTAAAGAAAATATTTCATTTCTTAAAAATCTTACGAAAATGAAGAATTGTATTATTCCTTGTACATGTATAGCTTTTTTATTTCACTAATGCTATGTGAATACTATTAAAAATATGGTCAATCAATACGTCACTCCTTCCAACCATTTGCTTCCATGTTAATAGTCAGAATAAGCTCATCTTGTCATCACTTAGTATGTGATGCTCACATACTCCCACTTTTCTTGCTGGGTTAAACCTGTTTAAGGCTGACATGATTATAACATATTTATAAGCATTACATACATACCGCTTTGAGTACTAGTGAATCAAAGAAAATTTTCTCTCAGTTTTCTTCTAAAGATGGAAAAAAAGAAACCCACAAAACTACTTAGTATAACTTGTTTACTTGTAAGTATTTGCATACTATTTTACTCAACACTTGAGTACTTTCAGGCCCTATCTGTGGCCCTTTCTCAAGAGATGTGTAGGTTCCCTGACAGGGTCTTTAAGAATATAAATACTTACAAGTAAAAAGTTATACTCAGTAATTTTGTGGGTTTCTTTTTCCATCTTGAGTACTAGCATCGGACATCGACAGTTACTAGCATAAACAAAGTCTAAGTCTAAATTGAGACAAACCCGTAATACTGGATTCATGATAATAAGTAATCAATGCCAAAAAGGCTACCAAAAGTACTTCACCAAATGCCTGAGACATCAACTGTGAAGATTCTGCTAGATTCAAAAATCTGCTGCTTGATTGGTTCCTCTCTACCCCGGTAGTGGGCGGGGTGGTCGCTTAGCCAAACAAAATAGCACTCCTGCAAATTCTAAAAATTCTAGCTGCCGACAAATAGTGAAACTATAGATATGTAATTACTTGGTAAGTTGCATACATAAAATTACAATTTGTACTTTCGTAAGACAATAATAGTGAACATATCTAAAGGATTATCAATCTAAGGATATAGTGCTGAAGTTATGCTACACAGTGTCATGATACGTCAGAAGTATGGTATAATTTCAGTGGCAAGAGAGTAATTTTTTACAATATCAGTAAACCATAGAGAATGTGATTGTAAGTTATGTAATAAATTATAAAATTATTCAACATCTAATGCAATCCTTCACATCTTAACACTATGATACATGTTCACATATGACATGCTTTGTCACACGTCATGAATATTTTTTAATAGTAGTAGAAAAAAATTCAAAGAGGAAAACCAGCAAAAACTTTATACAGTGGAACCTCGGTTTTCGTACAAATTGGTTTTCGTAGATTTTTTCCAACAAATCTTTGTCTTGGGTTTCGTACGTTTCCTCAGATTTCATACACTCGGAAACGCTCCTTCTGGGGCCCACCACGTGAATAGGCCACTTACCGAGCATCTAAACAAAGCATCCCATCTTCTCTCGTAACCCATTCTACCCTTGTCTCATTGAGTGGGCACCACCTTGTGAGCAGTCCGCATCACCGCACGTGTTCGTTGTGTTTTGAGTTGTTTTAGCTAGTGAAACTGACTGTAATACTAGCCATCATGGGGCCAAAGCAACACTACAGAGTTTAAGAAAGAACTTGTCATGAAGTAGGAAACTGGTGCACGTCTTGGTGATCCCACTAGGATGTATCGACAATCAGCTCTATCCTAGCAAAATAAATAAAAATGAAAGTAAGGTAGTTAATATTGCAAATGGGGTCACTTTATTAACAAAACAAAGATCGCAACTAGTGAAAGACGTTGAAAAGCTTCTATCGGTGTGGATCAATGAAAAACAGTTAGTGGGGGATAGAGTGACCGAAGTGATAATTTGTGAAAAGACTAGGTTATTGCATGTTGATCTAAGTAAGAAAATGCCAATAACAAGTGCTGCTGTTAGTGATTTCAAGGCCAGCAGAAGCTGGTTTGAAAAATTCAAAAACGTATGGGCATACAGTGTCGTACGGCATGGGGAGGCTGAGAGTTCCAACAAACGTGTGACGATACATACAGACCTGTTTTGGAAAAAAATGCCAGAGGACCTACATCATGCAGGAGTAAAGTTCATTGCCGGGGTACAAGCCTATGAAGGATAGGCTAACTCTCATTTTGTGGGAATGCCAGCAAGGATTTCAAAGTGAAACCCCTACTAGTGTATCACTCTGAAACTCCCCAAGTCTTTAAGAACAATAATGTTGTTAAGAATAAATTGCTTGTGATGTGAAAGGCAAACAAAAAGGCATGGGTCACAATGCAAATTTTCATAGAGTATGTCAATGAAGTGTTTGGCCTTATGGTTAAAAAATACCTCCAGGAAAATCAATTGCCACTCAAGTGCTTCCTGGTAATGGACAATACTCCTGCACAAGCGCCTCCTGGTAATGGACAATGCTCCTCCAAATTCTCCTGGCTTGGAAGGCCAGATGTTGGATAAATTTAAATTCATCACTGTCAAGTTCTTGCCCCCTAATACCATTCCTTTCATCCAGCCCATGGACCAGCAAATCATCTCAAACTTCAAGAAACTGTACACAAAGGCACTATTTCAAAAGTGCTTTTAAGAGACCTCAGACACTGCATTGAGCCAAAGAGAATTCTGGAAGGATCACTTTAGTGTCTTTAACTGCATAAGTCTAATAGATAAGGTTTGGCAGGGAGTAACTTCCAGGACAATAAACTCATCTTGGAGAAAATTGTGGCCAGAGTGTTACCTCAAGAAGGATTTTGAAGGGTTTAAGGCTCCCAGATGACCCTATGCCTGTTGTGGAATCTATTGTGTCTGGGGAAATCAGCTTGGATGTGAGTGGTGAGGATGTGGAAGAGTTAGTAGACGCCCACAGGGAAGAGGAGCTGCAAAAACTTCAGTAAGAACAGCAACAGACGGCAGATGAGGAATCCAAGGAGGAGAAGGAAGAGAGAGTGGATACTGTGCCTACTTCAGTGATTAAAGAAATATTTGCCAAGTAGAGTGATAAAAAATTTTTTATTGAGAAGTTTCATCCTAACAAGGATTTTGTAATCTATGTCTCTTAATATGTTTAATGACAATGTATTGTATCACTTCTGCCAGATTTTGAAGAGACATCAGAAAATAATGTCTCTGGACAGTTTTGTTGTGTGAAAGGGGTCCAGTGATTCTCAAGATGATCCTAGTGTCAGTAAAAAACGAAGAGGGGAAGTAACCCCAGACAGTGCTACTAAAAAGTGTAGAGAAGTAACCCCAGATAGGTTCTTGATACCTGAAGTCCTGTATGGTGATGTTAAATTTCATTGTTTGTTTTATAATTCATTTACATTTATTTGTCATTGTTTTCTGTATGTAAAACTGTGCTTAATCCCTGCAAAAAAAAATTTTTTTCTAATATTTTTGGGAGTTTGGAACATTAATTGTATTTACATTAGTCCTTATGGGAATTATCTTTTAGGTTTTCATACATTTCAGACTTCGTCGAAGCTTCTAGAACGGAATACGTACGAAAACTGAGGTTCCACTGTAATAATTTGTATGAAACTCAAAATAAACTATGACCTTGCTTCCATCGTCGTGCCATGCAACATCCATTACAGGACCTCCCATAGTCTGTTGTGCCTTTCCTATAGTTTTACCATCTCTCTGCACTTCCCAACATCGAACCTGAAAAGCCAATAAGAAGCTGGAGTTACAGTATAACCTGTTAGTCTCTTTTCATATCTAGACTCAAGAAAAAAAATCATGCAATAGTGGTTCATCTAAAATTTTAATTTGAAAAATAATACGTACAGGTCGTCCCCGGTTATTGGAGGGGTGCTGATAACCGAAAACCGCCATTAACCAAAATTAGGTGATTTATGACGCAGAGTTTCAGTTAATGGCGCCTGTGTTAGGATTGTATTGCACCATAATATTATCAGAGCGATTTCTGGAACTCGGCCTGTTACTGTACCATAAATCGACAATTTTACGGCGCTGGACAAGTGCCATAAAACCGGATCGCCATTAACAGTCCGCCGATAACCAGGGGACTGCCTATAGTGGCAAAGTTGCAATACATGTACATACATTAAAAGAGAATTTAAGAGTTTTTGAATGAAACAGGTCTTTACCAGATAAGAACTGAAGTGATAAAGTAGTTAAGTAGAATAAAGTAAAATTCCCAAATTTAAGCTATATTTCCTCTGATCCCATAGAGATGAAAAATGAGGAATATCATACAGTTACAATATGTACCAGTTATTATAGTGGCAACAAGGCAATTCAACTTCAGATAATGATTTGACTAATGAGTTTGGTAAACGGAAAACACTTGTGACAAAGGTTTTTTCAAGAACTATGAATACCTTTATACCTCTGGAGTTAACAGACATAATTTTATACTAACTAAAATTAACACTGTAATCTTGAAAATATTCTTTATTAGCCAAGAAGATAGTACTATTGGAATAGGACAAAGGAGGAGCAAAGATTGTACGTATACTAGGATATGACTGAGGAGGACCAAAGTTTAAAAAACATGTTATTGTTATAAAACAATTAAGTTTGTTCATACTTACCTGGCAGATATATATATAGCTGTATTTTCTGACGTCCGACAGAATTTCAAAACTCGCGGCACACGCAGTGGGCGACTAGGTGGTAGTACCCATTCCCGCCGCTGGGAGGCGGATATCAGGAACCATTCCCATTTTCTATTCATATTTTATCAATGCCACTGCCTCCTGAGGGGAGGAGGGTGGGCACTCTAATTATATATATCTGCCAGGTAAGTATGAACAAACTTAATTGTATTATAACAATAACATTTTGTTCATGCAACTTACCTGACAGATATATATATAGCGGAATCCCACCTTCGGATGGTGGGAAGAGACAGAATAGGATTTGTAGGAAACTTAAATTAGGTAGATGATGTACACCTTGGTTCCTCACCTGTTAGCAAAGTAGACTCTGTGATTACTGTCACTTAAGCCTGCTTCTGCTTAATCAGAGTTGCCAGCCAGGTGGAGACCTGTAGTGCTGGTGCGCTCTGGATGCTCTGTCAACGGGGACGTGACCTCAACGTGACAAGACCATCGAACCATCATATGAGGGCTATGAAGAACTGACCACCACATGACCAACTAGCCAAAGACCCCGCTAAGACTAAACTAAGAGATGGGAGATCTTCACACAAGACTCACCAAAAACCAAAAACACAACAATTAAAAAACTAACCTAAAACCTAACTAAGGGATAGGGAAAGAGCTACCTCCAGCCCCCAAGACTGTGTCTGCAGAAACGTATGGCCCAAGAGAATTGCAGTTGTCATAAATCGTTCTCACATCCCTTAGGTAATGTGAGGCGAAAACAGAATTGCTCCTCCAAAAGGTGCCATCAAGAATGTCCTTGATTGACATGTTCTTTTGGAAGGCAAGAGATGGTAGCGACAGCTCTGACTTCGTGAGCTTTCACTCGTAAGAGGCTCAAATCAGTCTTCTGGCAAGATGAATGAGCCTCTTTAATGACGTCCCTCAGAAAGAAGCCACAGCATTCTTAAGATAAAGGTAATTCCGGTCTCTTCACAGAGCACCAGAGATTACCTGAGGGACCTCTTACCTCTTTCATTCTATGAAACATAGAACTTGAGAGCCCTGACAGGGCACAGGACTCTCTCTGGTTCTTGGCCCACCAGACTTGACATACCCTTAATTCGAAGCTTTTCGGCCAAAGGGTTAGACGGGTTTCATTCTTTGCCAAGAAAGTTAGGCTCAAAGAGCAGACAGCGTTGTCCTTTGAAGCCCACTAGATGACTAAAAGCTTGGATTTCACTAACTCTCTTCGCCGTCGCCAGAGAAGTTAGGAAAAGAGCCTTCCTTGTCAAGTTCCGAAGAGACGCTGAATGAAGAGGTTCAAACGGACTTGACATCAAAAACCTAAGAACTACGTCAAGGTTCCATGAAGGCGGTCTCGCTTGAGGAATCTTCGAGGTCTCAAAAGATTTCAAGAGATCATGAAGATCCTTGTTGTCAGAAAGGTCCAGGCCTCTGTGCCTAAAAACCGCTGACAACATGCTCTTATATCCCTTAATGGTCGGGACTGCTAATTTCTGCACGTTCCTAAGAAAAAGCAGAAAATCGGCTATCTGGTTCACAGAGGTCGTGGAAAAGGAAACTCCCTCCTTTTTACACCATGCCCTGAAGGAAGCCCACTTCGATTGATAGACAGCTCTTGTAGATGCTCGTCTTGCATTTGCGATTGCTCTCGCAGCTGCTTTCAAAAAACCTCTCGCTCTGGCCGACTTTTCGATAGTCTGAACGCAGTCAGACCCAGAGCGGAGAGGTTTTGGTGATACCTTTCGAAGTGAGGCTGTTTGAGTAGATCTTTCCTCCAGGGCAATATCCTTGGGAAGTTTACAAGGAAAGACATGACCTCCGTGAACCATTCTCTCGCTGGCCACATCGGGGCGATCAGGGTCAACCTCGTCCCTTCCGAAGCCGCAAACTTCCTCATGACTTCCCCCATGATCTTGAATGGTGGGAAGGCATACAGGTCTAAGCCCGTCCAACTCCATAGCAATACGTCCACAGCGATTGCTTCTGGATCTAGGACCGGGGAGCAATACAGAGGAAGCCTCTTCGTCCTCGACGTCGCGAATAAGTCGACCAGAGGACGTCCCCACAACTTCCAAAGATCTTGACACACGTCTTTGTGTAAGATCCATTCTGTCGGCAGGATTTGGTCCTGACGACTAAGAAGGTCCGCCCTGACGTTCTGCACTCCTGCTATGAATCTTGTCAGGATCATATTCTTCTTCACCTTTGCCCACAGTAGAATCTCCTTCGCTAGGTGAAACAAAGTCCGGGAGTGTGTTCCTCCCTGATTCTTCAAATACGCGAGGGCTGTGGTGTTGTCTGAATTGACTTGAACGACTTTGTGCGTCGATCTTTCTTCGAAGAACTGCAGAGACAGGAAGATCGCTGCAAGTTCTTTGACATTGATGTGCCAGACTGCCTGTTCCCCTCTCCAGGAGCCTGACACTTCCTCCCCTCCTAGTGTTGCTCCCCAGCCCGCAATGGAAGCGTCTGAAAACAACACTAGGTCGGGGCTCAGAAGACTTAGGGATAAGCCCTCCTGTTGCTTCTGAGGATCGAGCCACCATCTTAGATGGCTCTTTATCGACTCTGAGATCCTCAAGATCGCATTGAGATCGTCCTTGGCCTTCCATTCATCCGCAAGGAAAAACTGGAGAGGCCTGAGGTGCAGTCTTCCCAAGGAAACAAACCTTTCCAGCGAGGAAATGGTGCCCAGCAAACTCATCCATTCCCTCGCCGAGCAAGTTTCTTTCCCCAAGAAGGCTGAGATTTTCTCTAAGCCTAGCCGCTGACATTCCTGGGACGGAAACGCTCGAAAAGCCACTGAATCCATATGAATCCCCAGATACACGATGGACTGTGTCGGGGTCAGATGCGACTTTTCGAGGTTGACAAGAAGTCCCAGGGACTTTGCTAAGGCTAACGTTAACTGAAGGTCCTTCAAACACTTTTCTCTCGACGACGCTCTGATAAGCCAATCGTCGAGGTAAAGGGAAACTCTTATCCCTGAAGAGTGTAGCCACCTCGCCACATTCTTCATGATGACGGTGAAAACCATCGGAGCCGTGGTCAGGCCGAAACAAAGGGCTCTGAACTGCCACACTTTGTTGCCTAAAACGAATCTTAGGTATTTTCTTGAAAGAGGGTGGATCGGAACGTGAAAGTACGTGTCCTGCAGGTCTAAGGACACCATCCAGTCGCCCGGTCTCAAGGCTCAAAGAACAGACTGAGACGTCTCCATCTTGAATTTGATCTTTCCACAAAAAGATTGAGCCTGCTTACATCTAGGACTGGACGCCAACCCGACGACTGCTTTGGTACTAGGAAAATCCTGTTGTAAAAACCTGGAGACCCCAGGTCCGCGACTTGTTTCACTGCTCCTTTCTCGATCAACCTTTTGTAAAGATCGAACAAAACTCGTTTCTTTTCTCCCTGATATGACGGAGAAAGGTCTCTGGGAGTCGTGGAAAGAGGAGGAGGGGATCTAAAAAGGGGATCTTGTACCCCTGCTCCACGATCTTGAGGGACCAAGGGTCCGTTATTCTCTCCTCTCTCCATGCTCCCGCAAAAGACTTCAGTCTGGCTCCGACTGGTGTCTGAAGGACAAAAGTTTCACTTTGAAGGCTTGGGTTTAAAGGAAGCTCTTCCTCTTGCAAGCCCTCTCCCTCGAGGAGCTGCTCTCGAGGGAGGAGCCCCACAGAAGGGTTTAACCTTCTTCGGAGGTCGCACAAAAGATGAAGTGGAAGGAACTGCCGGACGTCTCGAGGACTGGGCTAAAAGATCCTGTGTCGCTTTTTCCTGCAAGCTACTTGCCAGGTCCTTGACCAAAGTCTGGGGGAAGAGATGGCTCGTAAGAGGCGAAAAGAGCAGTTCCGCTTTTTGGGCGGGAGTCACATATCTAGCTGTGAAGTTACACAGCAAAGCTCTCTTCTTCAGGAAGGCAGTCCCAAAATGAGAGACAAGCTCCTCCGAACCATCCCTGACGGCCTTGTCCATGCACGATAGCACACTGGACAGCTCCCCCAAACTGAGAGAATCCGGGCTTCTAGATTGCAGATCTAGAACTCCCAAGCACCAGTCTAAGAAGTTGAAGACTTCAAGAGTCCGTAGCAGTCCCTTCAAATGATGGTCTGTCTCCGTAGGGGTCCAAGTCACCTTGGCAGTGGATAAGAGGGACCTCCTCTGAGAAATCCCCTTGCGCTGAAGAAGGGATCCTCACACCCACGTCACCTTGTAATCCGAAAATGAAGACGCAGAAGAAGGTTCCTCTTCTACCGAGTCAGCAGGACTACTCAATTCTCCTTCTTCCCTAATCGGAATAGGAGACCGCCCCTCCGGAGAGGGCGTACGTCTAGCGGGTCTGGCCTTGATCAAAGACCCCCGTTGCTTAACAGCAGAAGCCTCATCTAGGCTGCCTTCCTTGTGGCGAACCTTACAGCTCGAAGGAGGCAGAGCGTCCTGACGGCGATGACCGTCCTTGACGGCGCCCGAGGCCGCCTTAATACTAAGAGAAGCGTCCTGAAGCGTCCTTACGCTTCTTACACAATAAAGACGACTTAGAAGAAAGCGTGTCTTTGCTAGTCTTAACTATCTCCTTATAGGGAGACACGTCACTACGAGCGTCCTTCCGAGCGTACTGGTGCACGTCTTCTTCCTGCTCGGCGTCCTCCGAAGCGTCCTGGAAAGCGTCCTGAGCGTACTCAAAAGCATCCTGAGCGTCCTCTCGAGCGTCACGGTGAGCAGCCTGCTCATGACGTTGAGAGGGAACGAAAGCGTCCTGACGACCCGCTTTCTTAGCGGGCGAACGAGATCGGCGATTCGCCGAAGGATACGCAATCGGAGAAAGAGACGAACGAGGAGAGGGAGAAGGAGACTGCTTCGTCCTCTTGACAGGCAGCCTAAGGTCCTTCCTCCGCTTAGGCTCAACTGCTGCTGGGCAAGTCCTCTGAGCCATAAGCGCTGACAACTGGTCCTGAAGGGACAAAAGAATGTTCTTCGTAGGAGAAGAACGAACAGAGGGGGCAGGGCTGATCCTGCGAGAAGACAAGGGGTGAGGGGACGCCTCCTTCCTTCTCCAGAGAGCGACTGTAGCACATCTCAGCGTCCTCGCCGGATGACATCCTACCTCTCTTCTGAGGCGGAAAGGCATCATACGCATCCAGAGAAGAGCACAACGAAACTGGCGAGACAGGACGTGAAGCGTCCTCACAATGAAATGTCCTTTTCAGCGGACGCGAGTCTCTCCGAGCGCTCCACCCTTGCGCGGGGAGGACGCCTCGGAGGGCGAAAAACAGTCCTTAAGGATACGCGCCTGTCGCGCTCCCTTGGCAGCCTGGGAACTTGCAACAAGGCCTGCCGAAGGGACGCCAGATCGGTGGGAGCCCCCGTAACCCTCTTGCGGCTTTTCGACATATCCCCTCCCTGATTCCTGGGAGTCCGATAGCGGTCTAGGCCTAGAGGCATTATGGGGCCGATCTGACGCCCCCTCCACAACACTAGGGCACGATCACACACTTTCACAGCGCAGTTCTAAGGCTTTCACTTTAGTCTCAAGAGTACGAAGAGACTCCAAAATCAGAGAAAGGGCATTACCTTCTCCAGACACAGAATCAGGGCCCGAAGGCAACAACACAGGTTTAGGAGATACAAAATCTACAGGTGTTAGAGCAGGAAATATTAGTTTCCCTTACCTTTGGTAGAACCACTCCAGAGGAAGACCTCCTGATCCTATCGCGTTCCAATTACGCCGATAGGAATCATACACCTTCCATCCATCATCGGTCACTCCATCACATTCATTGCACCGATCATCCACCAAACAAACATGCCCCCTACAACCCATGCATACTGTGTGGGGGGTCTACCGATGATTTCGGTAGCCCTCACCTTACAATCACTCCTCACACACACTCTGAAACTCACTGCACTTGATCCAGACATCACGTTTACAGAAAAGCCAATCCAAAATAAAAAAACAGTCCACTATTGCGTATGCCAATCCAACAATCCAGAATCAATAACCAAAAGTCAATCCAGATACTTAAGTACGAGTCAAATCCAAAAATCCTAGGCGGAGGTCTGTAAACAGTTGTTTACCGACCGGCGACAGAAAATATGAATAGAAAATGGGAATGGTTCCTGATATCCGCCCTGCCCAGCGGCGGGAATGGGTACTAACCACCTGGCCCCGGCCCCACTGCGTGTGCCGCGAGTTTTGAAATTCTGTCGGACGTCTGAAAATACAGCTATATATATATCTGTCAGGTAAGATGCATGAACAAAATGAGCTTTATATAAGTAACTTCTGCAAATCTTACCTAAAGAATCTACTATGTGAAGTGTTGAGGTCCCTAAAAAGGTGCCCAGTCAACAATAGCAGAGCATTTGCACAAGAGTAATTTACTTTAAAAACCCTATAAAAGTCGGTTGTTCCTGGTAAGCCTTAAAAAAATTTCCTCTCCATTGATCTATGCTAATCTGATTTTTGGTTGTATGAGATTTAGACTGCCCAGCCAAGCACTGGGGCACTTCCTGCATGCAACGCTTGAGACAGTGAAAAGAGGGAGAGTTAGCAGTGGTTAGGCAAAAAGATAATGAGCCCCAGAAAATAAACGGAGATAAAATGACTTTTTTATGATAAAATAAGATTTTATGTATACTTACCAAGTAGTTACATAGTTATAGTTTCTAAAACTGTCGGCAGCTAGAATTTTTGAAATTCGCGGAAGCGCTAGTTTGTTTTGGTCAGGTGATCTCCCCCGCCCACTATCAGGGGAGTGAGGAACCAACACCATCCGAAAAATGATATTGTTATGATACAATAAAGTTTGTTCATACTTACCTGGCAGATATATATACAGCTGTATTTCTTGAAGTCCGACAGAAATTCAAAAAACTTCCGGCACACACATGGTCGGCCAGGTGGTTAGTACCCATTTCCCCCGCCCTGGGAGGTGGGTATCAGGAACCATTCCCATTTTCTATTCATATTTTTATTTCCACTGTCCCCTGAGGGGAGGTGTGGGTACTTGATTATATATATCTGCCAGGTAAGTATGAACAAACTTTATTGTATCATAACAATATCATTTTGTTCATGAAACTTACCTGTCAGATATATATACAGCTGAATCCCACCGTTGGAGGTGGGAAGGGACAGAATAGAAGGATTTTGGGAAACAAATGCATGCAGATGATTTACATCTTGGTTCCACCTGTTAGCATTGCTGGCTTCGTGGTTATTGCCACGTAAGTCTGCTTGTGCTACTAGAGTTGCCAGCGAGGTAGAGACCTATATAGCTGGTGCACTCCAGATGATTTGTCAACAGGGGCGAGACCACAACGTGACTAGACCATATTGACCATACCATGAGGGCTAAGAAGTAAAATAAATATATATATAAAAATATATATCACCACCTGACCAACCTAGCCAAAGTTAAGGTGTTAACTAAGGCTTAAGAGTTAAGAAGTCACCGTTGTCGGCGACTCAAACTACTAAATTAAGAGCTCTTCCTAACCATTTTCTACAGGATAGGATGAGTGGTACTTCTTGCCCCCAAGATTGTGTCTGCAGACACGTATGGCCCTAGCGAGCAGCAGATCTCATATGCCATCTTCACATCTCGCAGGTGTGTTTTTAAGTGAACACAGAGTTGCTTCGCTAAAACATGGTACTCAGGATGTTGCTGAGTGCCATGCTCTGTTAAATGCTTCCGAGCCGCGCCCTCACCTCGTGAGCATTCAAATCAAAAGATTTCAAATCTTTGTGCAAACACAACGAAGGAGCTTTTTTGAAAGAACTCCTTAACAATAAAGCCAGGGTGTTCTTCGATATGGGCAAGTCTGGTCTTTTCGGAACACTGCAGATTGTCCGTACGACTTCGACTTTCTTGAGTTTTATGTAGATAAAACTTGAGAGACCCACCCTACCGGGCACAGTACTCTCTCTGGCTCCTGCCCAATAACTTGTGCCATCCTTGATTCCAAGCTCCTGGCCCAAGAACAAGACGGGTTTCCATTCTTAGGCCACAACGGAAGGCTTAGAGAACGCACCACCTTGTGTTCTCTAATGCCAAAACTTCTGACGATGGCTGAAAACCTCACTAACCCTCTTTGTCGTATCTAGGGTGGTTAGAAAAAGGCCTTCCTGATCACGTGCAAGAAGTTAACAGGTAGGAGATGTTCGAATGCTTTGACATCAAGAACTTCAGACTATGTCTAAGTTCCATATTGAAAGCTTCGATCTGGACATGCACAGTCAGTCCGTCTGTACTAAAGTCAGTGACCGACCTGTTTGACCAGTCAGACGAATCAAGGACAGCAAGGCTGTACCCTGAAGACCATAAGGCACTATTCTTCGCTGAAGGATGAGTGTCTGGACTGCCTGGGCGATTCAAGCTAAGCAAACCTTGGGGGATGTATCAACGCAACCCAACGTCGTTAGCGAATCAACTCCTGAGCCACTCCTGACTCGAGCTTCTGGTGCCAGGAGAAAGGAGCGAGGAGCAAAAAGGCGATTCAGTCCCGAAGGACGAATGCCTGACAGTCCAACCTGGTCTCATGTTAAACGATCATCGGGGTTGTATAAACGCCACCGACTTCATCAACAAGAAACTCAGGGCTACTATATGTCTCCTGATCTCGGCACGAGTGTCTGACTCCGAGAAAACACAGGTGAGACAAAAAGTAGATGGTGAGTGAGTTTCGAGATTCCACAGAACTCAAAAGATCGTGAAGGGCTTTGTTGTTTGACAGAAGCAAATCTCTGAGCCCAAAGGCCAAAGTCAACAACATATTTGCGTATTCTTAATAGTTGTGACTGCCAGCTTATCCCATTCTTCAAACGGAAAGGGAAGACGGCAATCTTATGCTGTCAACATCTCGATAGTCTGAACGTAGTCAGACTCAGAGCGGAGAGGTTATAGGTACCTTTCGTGTTAAAGTAGACCGACTCTCTCGGAAAAGGTCCTTGGAAGGACGTGACCTCTGTGAATCTAGGATCTTGAAGGCCAACATGGGGCGATCAGCGTCATTGTCGCTCCCTGTGATGGTATAAATCATCTTATTACATTTCCTAAGCGTTTGAAAAAGGGGAAAAGAGACTAAACATCCATCCCCGTTCAATATCATAGGATGGCGTTTAATGGTACCGCTCCCGGATCGAGAATAAGGGAGCAGAGAAGAAGAAGCCTCTTCGTCCTCAACCTAGCGAAGAGATGAATGAAAGGACGTCCCTAAAGTCTCCATAACTCTCAACATACTTCTAAAGAAAGATTCCACTCGGAAGTCAGTAGTTGCTGCCATCGATCGAGACGATTCGTACGGACTGTTGCAATCCTGTAACGAACCTCTAGAGGATCGTTACATTCTACGCCTGTTGTTATAATAGGCTCTTTCTCGTAAACCGAACAGGGACCGATAGAAGATACTTCCTAAGATATGAGAGAGCTGTGGAAGATCAGAGTTGATATGGACCACTGGTTCCAAAAACTCGTTTCGAGGACTGGAGGGACGACTGAATTGCTTCCACTTCTTTCAGATTATGATCCAGGACATCTGACAACCCTCTCCAGATGTCCGGCACCTTCTTTCTATCACCTCAAGTGATACTTAACGCACCGAGAGATGTTCAGAATCATTCCTAGATCTTTAATAAAATTTCAGTTTCCCGGTAGGAAAAAAACTGTAGAGGTCTGAATTGCAGTCTATTCAGGGAAACAAACTTCTTTAGGAAGGAAATGGTCCCAAGCAAGCTCATCCATTCCCTCACACAGTATGTTTACTTCCCTAATAAGGCTGCGCTTTGCCTAAGCAGGAGAGCATATAATAGTGCAATGTTGCGGTAGACTCTTAGTCCTATACCGTGCGGTAACGAGCACCGAAAGGAGTAAGAGATATCTCTGTAGAACATAGTAAGGCAAAACGAATGCAATGTTTATTCATTCATGTAAGAAATCCCCTCAATCTTAGGCTAAAGTCCGTGATTGTAGGGCAGAGATACAGTTAGTCAGTCAATCCCGCAGGAGAGAGAAAGACGTAACTGCCAGCACAGAGATACGGTTAGTCAGTCAATCCCGCACGAGAGAGAGACATAACCTACCGCGCATGACAGCGAACGAGCTGGTACTGGCTCATTTGGACTTTGGACTGGAGGAGAGGACAGTGACAGCAGCAGCTTACGATCGTCTCCTCTTAACTTTATGCCTGGGTTGCCAGCTACCCTATTCTACGAAGAAATAGGTCCGTTATTTTTTAGCATAAAGAGACTCTCAAGCTGGTATATTTAAGCGAAACAGAAAACGCTAAATATATAGATGTGTTTGTGTCGTCATAACACTACCATACAACGGTAAAAGATAAATCGGAAACTCCTGGAAGGCTGCAGGAGTAACGATTAAATGTCTTAAAATAATAGACAATAGACCTCTCGGTTGCCACAATCGAAGAGGTAACTACAGCAAGCGTATATGACTTGAACCAAGCAGTAGTAAAATAACGCAAGGCAAAATATGATATTATATTACATGAGAAGTTTGTCAATGAGAACTAACCCATTTACGGGACAAAGAGAAATTTTGTCAATGAGGGGATACCCACTAACTTGACAAAACGATAGTATATTGTCAATGGGGGAAATTCACTGAATTGACAAAATGTAATCCAGGAAGTCTAGCATTTTATTTTCGATTCCCGTCTCAAACAAGGAAGGGGCAAGAATCCTGTTAAGAGACGGCTTACGACAGGTAGAACGACGATGTTCAATTCGGCAGCGTAGTCCCGACTAGGAACTAACAAAATCTATCATCTGAAAAGCCCTTTCAGATGGGCTAAAAAGCTTGCAAAATTATCCTGGGAAGAGGAAGAAAATCTCCAACCAGCTTCCTCTCCCGTATCACAACTAATGCCTGCTAAAGCTTAAAATTTATTGGCAGTATGGCAAAGGAAGTCCTGTCTTGCGCTTTCCTGAAGAGCGTCCTTTTGATGAATGCATTTGCAAGAATCCTACTGAACGTTGCCGAGAGTCCTGACGTGCAGGACGTCGAGCTTTTACATAACCCATAGCTGTCTTACGCAAAGTCTTGACTGCGGTAGAGCAAAAGAGATCTTTCCTTGAGCTTTCCATAACTCCATCCAATCCTGGACTTTACGAAAAGCAATATTAACTGACAGAGACCTCTAGAATTCATGAAACCAGTGGTCTTGCTGGGTTTCGAAAACGAAGTTGCCTTTTCACTTTAAGCTTCCTCCGAAGCACTGCTTACTTCACATTCTTCGCAGGCGAGGTAGAAGGGATCACCGAAGGTAGGTAAAAAATCTTTAGGCCCAAATCAGCTTGAAGGGTTAAAAGAAACGTTCAGCAGGCGACACACCTGGCGTGCGCTGGCGCCTGGCACACGCTCGGCGTCCACTGGCGCGCACTCGGCGTCCACTGGCTCGCGCTCGGCGTCCAATTGGCGCGCGCTTGGTGTCCATCCGCGAGCGCTTAGCGTGCACCCGCGCGCGTTTGGTGTCCATCCGCGAGCGCTTAGCGTGCACCCGCGCACGCCTGGCGTCCATCCGAGCGTCCCGTTCAATCCGAGCGTCAAAAGAAGCGTGCAGAAAAGCGTCACGCTCCTGACAGGCGTCAATGCAAGCGAGAGAAACTGCCTTCAGGTAAGAGCGAGAGACATCTCGGAGAGAAAACCGACTGCACGAAGCAGTCTCAGGTGAAGGGTTGATCGTGTGAGAATACGCGGGGCGAGGGAACGCCTTCTTATTCTCACAGCAACAAAGCTAGGACGTCCGCGCTCAAAAGCATCCTGCTACTATGACTTGCTTTCTTTTTTCTCGGTGGAAAGACGTACACGAGTTCAGGCGACGTCGCCTTCTTACTTCTCACGCAACGCATGACGAGAGAGGAGAGAGAGAGAGAGAGAGAGAGAGAGAGAGAGAGAGAGAGACGAGAGAGAGAGAGAGAGAGAGAGAGAGAGAGGACGTGAAACGTCCTCTTCTATAAAGCTTCTATTTAGAGGGCGCGAGTCCTTCCGAAAGCTCCAAAACCCAAATGCGCAGGGAGGACGCTTCGGAGGACAAGAAGCAATCCTTCAGGATTCGTGCACGCACTTTGGCAGCCTGGGAGTATCTTCAGGTCTGCCGAAGGCACGTCAGATCGGTGGGAGTTCCTCGTAACCCTCCTTCGGCTTTCGACATGCTCTCTCCCTGTTCCTGGGAGTCAAGCAGAGGTCCCGGCCTAGAGGCGAAATAAGGCCGATCTGACGCACCCTCCATCTACACAAGGGCACTGTCACTGCACTTAGCCACTTAACTTTTGCTCTCCAAAGCCAGAACTTTCGATTCTAAGTTACGAATCGATAGAGTATCAGAGAAAGGTCAATACCCTCTACAGAAACTGTTTAGGGCCCGAAGGCAACATTACAGGGTTGGAGTAACAACTACAGAAGTAGCACTCTTCACCACAATGATAGGAGAGCGAGCACCTTAGATTCCAAGATACAGATGGAATCTATAACGTAAAGGGCATTACCTCACGAGACATATTTATAGCCCGTAGCCATACTACAGGGTTAGGCAAAATAAAGTCTACAGGTAGGTTAGCCTACCCTGACTTTTGTTTACTGATTATTGCGTACATACGAATCATAACGTCTTCCTTACGGAATTAGACAAAGTCTCACACTCCTTACATGACAAATCTCAACAAAGAAGCAAGAACCTATAGCCCTCGTGCATATCAAGTGCGGAAACTACCGAAGCTTTCGGTAGCCACACCCTATCTAGCAGACAACACCCTTTGAAACTAGCCTAACTAGATTCAGATATACAAAAATGAATCATATTCAAAACAATTTAAGATAGCGTATGCCTAGCCACAAATCCAAGTCAATAAATCAAAAGACAATTAGGATATTTAGCGGCAATGAAGTTTCCAAAATCCTAAGACGGAGGTACTGAAAACAGGTGTTTCCAGCACCGGCGACAGAAAAATTATGAATAGAAAATGGGAATGGTTCCTGATACCCACCTCCCAGCGGCGGGAATGGGTACTAACCACCTGGCCGACCACTGTGTGTGCCGGAAGTTTTTGAATTTCTGTCGGACTTCAGAAATACAGCTGTATATATATCTGACAGGTAAGTTTCATGAACAAATCAGTTGTTTATGCCTTATTATCCATGTGAGGGGAGGAGGGTGGGCTTTGATCATGTAACTACTTGGTAAGTATACATAAAATCTAATTTTATCCATAAAAGTCGTTTTATGTATGCAACTTACCAAGTAGTTACATAGCTGAATCCCACATTGTAGGAGGTGGGATCCATGGATATGCTCATAACTTTTTAAAATTTAATAAATACAAAATATATATTTAGTGCTAGCATCCATGCAGATGCTTGTTGGTTCCTTACCTGTTAAGAGCGCTGAACATTTGATTACTGCCTCTGGAAGTCGCTCGTCTTAACTCATAGGGACGTGGTGGTATAGCCATGGCTCGTCCTCTAAACAGTGGGACCCATGAAGCTAAGGAATGTCCGTGGCTAGCATGGTCAACCAAAGGATGCCCCTGCCCAGGGCACAGTACCAAATAACCAAATGTTACCAGAGTAAAAAACATATCACTTCAACCATAACCATAAAATTTATATCCAACTCTACACTTGACTGAAGGGTACTCCTAGTACATCCATAGTACCTCCAGGCTCCCCTAAAAAACTCTACAACCTCGTTCAAGGCGAAGAGATAGGCTAGGAAGGTATGACTTCCTACACACCCTTACCCAATGCTGTTCCCGCCGCTAAATACAGACCCAGGGTACTGCAATTTTCATATACTGTTTCAATATCACGCAAGTAATGCGAGGCGAACACTGATTTACATTTCCAATATGTTGCTTGAATAATCGAATCCAAAGAGAGATTGTGTTTAAACGAGATAGAGGTTGCCACTGGTCTTACCTCGTGACCTTTCACTTTAAGTTTATTAAGGTCAGTTTCTTTCACTTGTGAATGAGCATCTACAATTACGCTACGTAAGAAGAACGTCAGGGCGTTTTTAGACATCGGGTGCGCCGGATTCCTTACCGAACACCATAAACGATCGGACGGGCCCCTAATTTTCTCTGTCCTTTGTAAATAACATTTCAAAGCTCTGACCGGGCAGATACTGATACTGAACGAACGAGGCCACGGTTTGGACGGGATCTTGTTTTTTGCCAAAAACCCCAAGGTTAATGCGCAAACCAGATTACCCTGTGCAAGGCCTATTCTCCTGTCCATGGCATTTATTTCACTCACTCGTTTAGCTGTAGACAGGGCTACTAGGAATAAGGTCTTTCTCGTCAAATTTCCCAACGATGCTCTTTGCAACGGCTCACACGGAGTTTCCGACAGCCACTAAAGTACTACATCTAGGTTCCAAGATAATATCTTCGAACCTTTGGGTTTTTCTATATCGGACTTAATGAGATCTACAAGATCTCTATTCGACGACACTTCCAATTCTCTGTGCTTGAAAACAGATCCCAACATCGCCTTATAGCCTTTGATAGTCGCAATAGACAGATTCCTATCTGTTCTCAAATATAAAAGAAAATCTGCTATTTCTGTTATAAGTTGTTTTAGAAGACAAAACATTATGCTCTTTACACCAGGCTCTAAACACAGCCCACTTTGCCTGATAGACTTTACTTGAAGATTCCCTTCTGCACTGCGCAATAGCTCTCGCTGCTTGTCTTGAAAACCCCTTCGCTCGTAAGAGTTGTCGGACAGTCTGTAAGCGGTTAGAGACAGAGTGGATAGTCCTTGATGGAACCTCCTGAAGTGAGGTTGTCTGAGTAGATCTGTTCTCTAAGGAAGTAACCTTGGCCAATCCACTAGAAGATCTAAAAGATCTGGAAACCATTCCTGCGCTGGCCAGAATGGAGCAATGAGAGTCATCGAAACGTTGTGATGTGTTCCGAATTTGCTGACAACTTCTCTCAACATCTTGAATGGAGGAAAAGCGTACAAGTCCTTGTTCGACCAGTCCAAAAGCATCGCATCTGTCGACCATGCTTTCGGGTCCGGGGCTGGTGAACAGTAAAGGGGGAGACGATGGTTTCTTGCTGTGGCAAACAGATCTATCATAGGTTTCCCCCAGAGTTTCCACAATTCAAGGCATACCACTGGGTTCATCATCCATTCCATGTGAAGTACTTGCCTCCTGCGGCTCAGTTCATCCGTCTTGCTGTCTCGCAAAGAGAAAATGAGTGTGTCCCTCCTTGTTTCTTTATGTAGGAGAGCGCTGTCTTGCTGTCCGAGTGTATCGCCACTACTTTGTTGCAAACTTCGTCCGCGAACTTCAGCAATCCCCAGTGGATGGCGGTCAGTTCCTTCCGATTTATATGCCACTGTTTTTGTTCTGCATTCCAAATGCCTGATACTTCCTTTTCCCCCAGAACTCCCCAACCTTGATCTGATGCGTATGAAAAGAATACTAGGTTGGGCACTGCGGGAGGAGGGATCTCCCTTCTGTAAGTCTGTCTCTTAACTTCCACCATTGCAGGTCCTCCTTTATTTCCTGTGTGATAGGGAACACAAAAGAGTCCAGAAACTTCTTTCTGTTCCAATTCGCTCTGAGGAAGAACTGTAGGTTCCTCATATGCAGTCTCCCTAGTGTCACGAACTGTTCTATTGAGGATAGAGTGCCTAAAAGACTCATCCATTCCTTTGCAGAGCATTCCTGGAGAACTAGAAATTTCTCTACCTTCTGTAGGCACGACTCGATTCTTTGTGGGGATGGAAAAGCCCGAAAACTCACTGAGTTGATCCTCATCCCAAAATAGACTAATTCCTGACAGGGGAGTATCTGCGACTTTCATCTGTTTATTAACAGTCCTAGATCCTGAGCTAAAGTCAGGGTTTTCTGAAGGTCCTTCGTGCACCTCTCCTTTGTTTGTGACCGGAGAAGCCAATCGTCCAAGTAAAGGGATATCCTTATCCCGACTTGATGAAACCATTTCGCAATGGGAGCTAGCACTCGGGTGAACACTTGTGGTGCGGTCGAAAGCCCGAAACACAGCGCTCTGAACTGGTATATTTTGTCCCTGAAGACAAAACGCAGAAACCTCTTTGAGTTTTGGTGTATTGGGATGTGAAAATATGCGTCCTCCATATCGATGGAGATCATCCAATCCCCTTGACAGATTGATGAAAGGACAGACTGATTCGTCTCCATCTTTCACTTTGTCTTTTGCACATAAAGGTTCAGAGTGCTTACGTCCAACACGAGTCTCCATCCCCCCGATGACTTGGTGTTAGTGGCTCCTCTACTAACTCTATTGCTTTCTTTTGCAAGAGAGACGAAACCTCTTCCGAAAGGACGATGAACTTCTTTGAATTTTCTGAGTAAGCTGTCAAAGCTATCGGAGAGCCTGATAACGGTGGCTTTCTCTTGAACGGAATATCGTATCCTTCTCTTAAAACCTTTACGATCCAAGGTTCCGCCCCTATTGCTTCCCATTCTTCCCAAAACTGATGGAGCCTCGCTCCTACTGGCGCACAAAGGACTGATACACTACTTCTTGGTCGAGGGGTTGGTTGAGGATTTTTTAATAGATTTAAGGGTGAAACGTGTTCTGCCCCTTGATCTTGGGAAATATCTACCGAATCCCCTGCCCCGAAAGGGTTGGCCTCGGCTGGCTGGCGAGGGGAGTACAATAGGGATATTTTCTCTAGTCCGTTTAGTGGATTGCGAGAGAAGATCCTGTGTTGCTTTCTTCTGCAATTCGGAGGCAACTAGCACTACTGTCTCTTCTGGAAACAGGTGCTTCTTATCCCTTGGATGTAAAAGAACACCATAGTTCTCTCTTCTTTAGGATACCTAACATGAAGAGAGAGGCTAGTTCCGCGGAACCGTCTCTAATTCCCTTATCTAAACAGGAGATCACTCCCGAAATGTCTGTAAAAGCTTCCTCTTTCAACAATGAATAACTATTCAGTTTACGTCCCAAGGCTCCTACTGTCCAGTCCAGGAAACTAAAAACTTTGAATACCTTAAAGATATTCTTAATGAGGTGGTCTAATTCTGATGCCATAAACATTATCTTGGCCGAGTTGAAAGCCGATCTTCTCGCTGAGTCAATAAGCACGGAGAAGTCTCCCTGGGCAGAGGCAGACACACCCAAAGAGAGAGCTTCTCCGGTTTCGTAACACAAGTGTCTCCTAGTTGAAAGACGAGAAGGAGGGAAGTAGAAGTTGACCTTGCCTTGATCCCTCTTATCCTCAAGCCAAAGGTTAATTTCCTTTAACGCTTTTCAAGCCGAAAAGGACAGTACTAGTTTCGGTAATTTCCTGGAGTCTTCCTGGTTGTCCCTCATGTAAGAAGACACTGGAGACATGGGGGTTACTGGCGAGAATGAATTTGAAAAATTGTCTACAAAGTAAAAAAGCAAGGCTTTGTAGGCAGTAAGAGAAGACTCTTTATCCTCCTCTTCTCCTTTCTCTTCTTCTTCGACTGAAGAAATAGGTGATAAGGTCTCTACAGGTTGGATAGGGGGCGCCGCAGAATTAATAAAGCCCAAAATGCTGTCTAACTTATTCTGGATGGCTGACAGAGAAGGATCGGGGGCAGCCATCACCTGAAGTCCTGTCGTTAGGCCTGAAGCTGAAATTGATGACACAGACTGTCCGAGCGCTTCAAACTGGTCCCTCTGTGCACTTGGTTGCATATATACCTGTGGATGCTCGGGCGCTAGTGGGCGCTCTTGGACGCTCGGGTGCTCGTGGATTCTCGGGCAGTGTGGGGCAGTCGGGAGTTAGTGGACGCTCGGTTGCAACTGTATTCCTGTGCGCCAATGGACGCTTGGGACCCAAAGGTTGTTCTAGCGTCGCCGCAGAAGTTCCGGGCTGAAGATGTCTCCCAGGAGTCTCGGGGATTACAGGAGGGACTGATGGTAGTCTTACCTGTCCTTCAGTATTACAGGTGCAGACCGGTGCTGAAGACATCTCCGGAAGTCTACTCTTCCCCGTACTCTTCACCTCTGAACGTCTGCTAGAGGAAGACTTTCTCGACGACGACTTCGACTTAGAGGATGTGATCCTCTCACTACGACGTCCCTCTCCTGCCGTATCCTGAGAGAATCTCTCTGGACAGAGAGTCCCAAAAACTACACGAAGGCTGTTCTTTCCGTAAAGGACTAGCCTTTTTACATGGGACTGGAGAGGGAGACTACTTACGAGCCCTCCTTTTCAATAGACGGGACTCGTCATGGAATCGCCACTGGCACCTGGGAGAGGACTCCCCGGAGCTGGAAGCACTAGACGACAGAGGTACTCCTTTAGAGACGCCTTTCCAATGGTGCTCTGTTGCGATCTGGGATTTGTCAACAATCTCCTGAGGGGGACGACTGCTCGTGGGCAGACCCCACTAACCTCCCTTGGGCTACCAGTATGCCTCCTCCCAGGTTCTGGGGAGTTTGACAGGGACCTTTGCCTAAGAGAATCAGTGGGCCGAACAGCCACCTCCTCCATCACACTTACACTTGCATTCACTTCACCACTTACCTTGTCCATTAGGGTTTTCACGGACGCTCCTAATTGCTCCATTGCTTGGAGCATGATCAAAATTTTCTGATCGACTCTTGCCCCTAAATTGGCCACAGCATCGGATACGGGTGAGAGAGCCAAGATTAGGACTGGGAATGACAGGTGGAGGGAAGGTTTCAGACAAGAGACAAATTTATCATTAGACAATTCCTGACTAATTAAGCTTTTGCTTTAGCTCTAGAAGCCGCTTTTCTCTTTTTATCTCTCTCTAACTTGTTCGTGTAACTAGTCAAGATCTTCCAAGTTCTTTGATCCCAATTAATACACTCCCCACAAGTTTGATCTGGTGTACAAGTCTGTCCCCTACAACCTGTGCAAACTGAATGTGGATCATTACCTGCTTTAGCAATCCTAGTATTGCAGCCTTTACTACAATACCTAATCCCAGATGAACTAGTGTCTGACATTATGTAGACCAATTCAAAACTAGTGAATTTCAGTGCAAAAATATTTACTATTTCCTAAATAGCTATCACCAAAACAAAACTTCCAATATTCAGAGTACTTCACCCAATAACTCCAACAATGAGCGACAGCTAAGAATTCCAAAAATTCCGCTGACTACTGAAACTGTGTTGACAATACCAGCTGGCAGAAACAACTGATTTTCGGACGGTGTTGGTTCCTCACTCCCCCGATAGTGGGCGGGGGGTATCACCTGACCAAAACAAACCTGACCAAAACAAATTCTAGCTGCCGACGGTTTTTAGAAACTATAGCTATGTAACTACTGGTAAGTTGCATACATAAAATACAAAGTTCTAAAGGTGGAACTGGGAAAACCCAAAGTAAGAAGTAATATTTTAGAGTGGCTGGGATGCAAGATTGAAGAAAGGACCAGGACTGGAGCTGAAGTAAAGACTAAAAAAGTTGGTGCAACTAGGGGCCAAAAGGACTCTGCTGCCCCCCCTTTAGTAATGCCTACATTGCACCATGTGAGGTGCATTGACAGCACTATCCCCATCCCTCCCAATAAAGGGAAGTGATCTACATACCTTGAAAAGAACAAATAAGTTACTATAAAAAGACATATTCAGTCAAATTAACAAGCAATTTTCAAAAC
>NC_087202.1:1247099-1277526 GCF_015104395.2 Macrobrachium nipponense | reverse complement strand
ACATGATAATCGGGAACTCGCCTATGCTCGAATTCCTGGAATTTCTAGCATTGGGAAGAAGACTGCGCTGAAAGAAACTATCTTACAGTAGGCGACCAACCTGGAATAGAGAAGATCGGACGGGAATATCCCAGTTTGGCTTGAACTATCGTCTTAGTATTCTGTTCACCATTGAAGCTTTCCTTCGAGGAAGACTTCTCCTTCACTCTTTGATAGAGATCGAAGGTGGTCGATCTCCAATCCTTATTTTTGTTTTCTTGAAGGAAAGAATTTAGGATGGAGATCGTTGTTCAGAATCCTACAAATATACTACGTATATTAACCTCGCGACATGATTCTACTAAGCAGTTGAATTGTCCGAGGGGTAGGCGCATATCTAGTTTATCTACGGATTGCGACTTAGAAGAGAAGTATTCTAATTGAACTGCAACTCGGGGTTGCCTGCAACCTCCCAGGAGTTTTCAGTTTCAATTTTATATACTTTATGGTTTTGTCACGACAACACCATTTCAATTGTTCCGACACGGCATACAAACCTTCGGTCCTTTTACAATAGGAAGGTACTAGCGGCAGCTGGATAGGTCGTAAGCTTTCGAACAAGGGGTTCGGTAGTTAACTGCTTGTCCGACAGGCGCGCGCGCGCGACTGGTAGGTAAACAAATCACTTTTGCTTTCGGCCTGCTGGAGTGTGGGACGTGTATCATCGCTCTCTGCCCGCTTCATCGTCGTTTGCTTTCGCATGATTGTGTTTTCTTTTTATATTATCTAGTGAAAAACTGAATTGTAAGTACAATCATTTCATTGAATTTCAATTGTGAATTAAAGGATCTTGGTTTCACCACGCCCTCCGATTACCCGAGTGCCGGGACTGAAGGGCGTAGTGCGGGAATTCATTTTCCCAGAAATGATCCTCGTATTGTGTATGCTCGGTGCCGAGGGCGGGATGCGCTCGCTCCGAGCGTAGATTGGGTGGAAATGTGTAGATGAAAATCGTAAGTAAGTGCTCTTTTCATTTATATTTTTTTGACCTGTATGCCGTTGCCGAACGAATGCGCTCGGCACGGAAACTTATTCAGTATGGAAGTGGAATCGCAAGTACAGTATTCTTTTTTCATTTTCATATATTATTTTGATTGTAGCAATACTCATTTTGGATCAGTGTCCGAGCTTACCCGGAAATTGATCCTTCCCCCTTTTATTTTGAATGAAGTGAAATCGCAAGTGCAGTTCTTTTTCATTTTCATTTTTATTGAGATTGCATTGTTTACTGGGATCAATGTTTCCGCTATTCCCGGGAATTGTGACCCCTCCTTCCCTTTTTTATTTGTATGAAGTGAAATCGCAAGCGCAGTAGTCTTTTCATTTTCATATATTTTTTTGGATTGCATCAATTCATTATGGATCAAGGTTTCCAGAAACCTTGATCCATAAAGGTAAGGAATGGATCCTTTCACCCTTGCGCTCGGTACCGAGGGCGCAAATGCGCTCGATCCGAGCCCTTATTCATTGTGAAGTGAATCGTAATGCAAGATGCATTTTCATTTTATTCCTTATTATTGATTGCATCTATATTTATTTGGTTCAAGTTCCGCTCAGTCAGGGAATTGATCCTTATGCCTTGCATTCGGGCCGATGGCACGATTGCTCTCGGGCTCTATATTGTTGTTGGGTACATGGGTACTGTGCGGGGGTGAGGGGAACGAGAACCCCCCCCCCCCCCGCCCCCCCCCCCTCAGCTCCCACAGATGGCCCCCCGGCCCTTCCCCTTGGGGGGGGGGGGGAGGTTATCGCGTTCTTCTCCTCCGCCCGATCCGTCGAGCGCGGGGGAGAGGGCGCTCGGTGCCCGATGTACAATGTATTAGGGGTCTTCCACTCGTTCGGAGAGGGCTCACCGCGCGAGGGGACTTCCCCCCCACCTAATCGCTACTACTGTTATTTCCGCAGGTGCTACTGCCACGAGGGTGGACCTTGGTGAGGTATGGGCGTCCTTCCATTTGCATGGCGTGCTAGTGTCCAGGGGCTGCGGTTCTATGTCCTGGGCCTACTGCGGTCACCCATGGAGTGGTGACCACGCAACCAGGTGACGACGTCCCTCCTCACCTGGTGTACTCGCCTCACGTCGGTAACAGGTCTTGCCTACAGCCGCGTGAAGTGCCGTTCGCCGTACCGAGAGGGGGGCGTGCCGCCGCCGCTCGTGGTTGCCGCGCTGCAGCGACCACACTTCCGCTGCCTAGAGCTCGCCCCTGGACCTGCCGCCGGTACCAGGATGTTGCTGGCTGCTGCTCCACTTCCTGTGTTTCGGTTGCTGCCTGCGTACCTGCCGATTCTGGGCTGACTGTCCATGCAGTTGCTACGCTGGCTGTCCCTGCCGTTGCTGCGCTGGCTGTCCCTGCCGTTGCTGCGTTGGCTGTCCCTACCGATGCTGTGCTGGCTGTGCCTGCTGTTCCTGAGATGCCCATACCTGCTGATGTCGTCCCTGTTCGTGGTGGTACTACCCCAGACTTTGGTCTGTCTGTACAGGTGCGTCCGGGCCCTGTGGCTTCGGCTACAGCAGCCCCGGCTCCGCCCTGGATAGCAGATCTTACGTCTGTCCTGAGGAAGCTGACGAAGAAGAGGAGGAAGGTGTCGTCGTCGTCGTCTTTCATCTTCTTCATCGTCGTCGGCTGCCGCCTCTTCCCCTTCGACTTCTAAGGCTTCACAGCGAGGAAGAAGAAGGTTGCCTCCTCCTCCTAAGAAGTCTCCCTCGGGAGCTTCTCGGG
Source organism: Macrobrachium nipponense (assembly GCF_015104395.2). Classification (NCBI taxonomy): domain Eukaryota; kingdom Metazoa; phylum Arthropoda; class Malacostraca; order Decapoda; family Palaemonidae; genus Macrobrachium; species Macrobrachium nipponense. The sequence goes on along the minus strand of NC_087202.1, from coordinate 1,274,767 downwards.
ACCCGTCTCACCTCGGTGGGACGGGAGGGTTCCTTCCGCTGGTCCTCCTGCTCCTTCGGGAGCGGGGCCCGTCTCTTCTTCCGCAAGGAAGAAGACTAACGGGGCAACCAGAGGGGGTACCGGCTAACACCGGTACTCCCTCGCCTGGTGTCAGTGGTTCTGCCACTTGCATTCAGGGTCCGTCTCGGCCTCTCGTTCGCGGGAGAGGTACCGAGTGTACGGTCGCCTACCAGCGACCGTGCAGCCAGGAACCAGACCTCTGAGTCCGCTCAGCGTCAGGTTCACGGCACGGGGCGGAAGACTGGTGACAGCCGCTATGCGACTTCACCAGACCAGCTCTCACTCTCGCGGCGAACAGCTGGCTACCCGGGGACGTGACGGTCCACGACCGACCAGGGCTGAGGCTGGGAAGAGGTCCTCCCGTTCGCGGTGCCAGCCACGGCTGGAACCAGCGACGTGATGCCGTGGAGGACAAAGCACCGGTCTCACTGTGACAGTGGAGCCTGCAGGTCGCCTAACGTCGCTCTCACAGAAAGCGACGGGTACGGCAACCAGCACCAGTCTTCTGACACTCGAGATCGGGGCCGCTGTGCTCAGTCCAGCCGTTCTCCACAGCGAGACGGTTCGACCAGGCCTGCAGCTCGATCGCCACCTCGGGTGACGATCGCTGCAGCCCTCCAAGCCTGCTGGTTCTGCCAGCGAGCAACGAGGGAGCGTCAGGTCTGCCTCTCCCGTACCTTCAAACCACCTCGGGTTACACCGGGAGGAGCGAGGTATTGAGGAGTGATCGTGAGGGGTGCGACCCCTCATGATCCCACCACAACGCCCTACGTGCCAGGCACGGTTCTTGGACCGGCCAGGACGTATGCGCAAGTGGATGGGGGGAAGACCGAGAGGGCTGTCGCTGTTCCCCCTTCTTAGGGAGGAAGGTTCTCGGAATATGCTCTTGTTCGAAGGGCTTAACGGTCCCACTCTGCAAGATGCTGTGACTTCCGAGATCCAGAGGAACTTTGCCGAGGTTACGGCTCTGATTCGTCAGCACAATGACCTCGGGGAAGGATCGCCGCTCCCACCAGCAGAGCCACGTCTCGGCTCGAGTCGTTTTGGGGCCCGAGAGGGAACCCAAATCGACGGTGGGTCGGTCCGCGATCGGAGCTTGCCGACTGTGTTGAACCAGGTAGTCTCTCGTCTCCGGACAAGAAGGCTCTCTCAGTTCTGGACGGTCGAACAAGCTACTTCACCTCCTCTACTGCGACAGAGCGTTTATACGTGTCTTCGGACACCGTATTTAAATACCCCTTCGGTCCTCCTGAGGTTTCGACCTCGACGAGGACTGGAATGAGTCGGAGCGGTATCGGCTCTCTACTGTCAGGTGTCGATCAGCCCCACCCAGACGACGTTCACAGTGGCGGCAGACACTTACCTACAGTATGAGTTCGTAACCCTCCTCGGGAAAACGTTTTCTCCTGACGATACGTTTTTCCCAGGCTCTGAGAGGCCATCGCCGTAAGGCGATGGCTGCTCCTTTTCTTCTCCAACTGCTAGATCCCGCGGGGAAGGCGAGCCAGTATCCAATTCCTCCCCCATTCCTCTCTCCTTATGGCTACGAGGGAAAGGGGAGGGATCCTACAGAGATTTTCTGTAAGATCCCACGTTAGGGGCTGCGCTACCGGGGGGACCTTCGGGTCCTACCTGACGTAAGCCCCGGTCATTGAGGAGGGATCCTGCCCCTTTCTCGATTTCTACGGGAATCGAGAGGACCACCAGCCGATATCGTCTGACGAATTCGGTGGGGGGTTTCGCAGAGTGCTTAGAATTCTACGGAATTTCTAGCGCACTCAGAGTGTTCGAGTTTTTTTACGATCTCCAAACACTTAGGCGAGACACGGTCCAAAGGGAGCGAGAATCCCCGATAATGTTACACGATAATCGGGAACCTCGCTTATGCTCGAATTCCTGTAATTTCTAGCATTTGGAAGAAGACCGCTGCTGAAAGAAGAGTATCTCACAGTAGGCGCTTAACCTGGAATAGAGAAGAACGGACGGGAACTTCCAGTTGGCTTGAACTATCGTCTTCGGTATTCTGTTCACCATTGAAGCTTTCCTTTGGGAAAGACTTCTCCTTCACTCTCTTGAATAGAGAACGAAGGCGGTCGATCTCCAATCCTTATTCTCATTCCTCGAGGGGAAAAGAATTAGGATGGAGGTCGTGGTACAGAACCTACAAATATACTACGTATATTACCCTCGCGACATGATTCTTTGACAGTTGAATTGTCCGTGGGGTAGGCGCATACGTAGTTAACTCTACGGTTTGTGACCGAGATGAATTGTATCCTTAATTGAAACTGCAACTCGGGGTTGCCTGCAACCTCCCAGCAGTTATCAGTTTCGATTTTAGATACTTGGTATTGTCATGGACAACACCAAATCAGCTTTTGTATTTACCGAAATCCGTTTCGGTAAATATAATTGCTCGAGCGTATTCTTTATGCTCGATGGTTCTAGCGAACGCATTCCTTCGTGGAAATAATGGATTACCTGGCAACTCAGGATGACGAGTCACCGAGAGCTACTGCGTATTGAACTGCCTGATAGCGGCTCAGTATCAGCTAGGTCTCGGAGATACACGGTCGGTTACGTCTCTCTCTCCCCTGGTTGGATTGACTACCGAACCGTATCTCTGCCCAACAATCATGGACTTAGGTCTTCTGATTAACGGGGATTTCTCGCAATAAATGAAGGACCATCTGCTGCTGTGACGCTCGATTTCATCGCCTTCGACATTGCGAGAATTTTCAACAGAGATATCTCTTGGACTCTGTCATCTTTCTGTTTACCGCACGGTAACAGAAGTCTGTACTAGTCAACCGCTGCATCGCACTGCGATAATGCGAATGAATTTGCAGACATCTGAGTTTGTCTTCAAAATATCTCGTATTCGTAGGTGTGCAATTTCATTGCTCGCCCCGAATTAACAGATATGTCAGAAGACATCGCTACTCTCCGACCTGACAAGCTCTACTTCCAAAATGTTAGCCCATGAGAAGCAGTTCTTCTGGCAGCAGTTCCCTGTCTTCATTACTGGAAGCGCTCCGCTTTTATGCAACTACGATCCTCACCGGACAGCAATCAATAGCGGTTAGCGTTCTCAGTCTTTGTAGCACAGGTTCAGAATCTTGAGAATCCTTCTCTCGGTTCAGCTGTGAAGACGTAGGTAGGTTGCATTTTCTGTACACCTTCGTCTTCAACGTCCACATAGTGTTGTTTCTCCTTACCCGAGAATCAACTATACTATGAGATATCTTGCCATCAAGGACCTCGGTCTCTAGAAGGCAATTGACTTTCGCCTGTTGGGCACATGCCTTAAGAGAGTCATCACCTTGCCTTCTGGCATCGGTGACGAACAAATTATTTGTTTAGTCTCTTGGCATAACCCTGTTAAGGCGAAGGTCACGTGACTTGCTCGGGTGCTTGGACAACTTGCCTCCTACCGAACGCAGTCAGTAGGCAGCTGTCAGAGCGCCCAAGTCTGTTACGAACTTCGCTGTGGACTTAGTTCGGTTGTTCCATAACAATCTTTTCTTCGTCCTAACGGCTTGTCACAGTACCCATACCATCGACACCCACCATTGAGTGTCGGTGTCCCTATCCGCTACGAGAACAACTTCGCTGCAGACGGATAGACCAGTATGGGTACAGGACATCACCGAAGTCGAGAAGAGGGATAGGTCATACGACAATTCCCTTCTTTTCCTCTGAGGTAATTGCATGACTTTGCCTGCGAAGTCAAGCATCCAGGGGATGGGGATTCGTGACGCTCGATTTCGTACCGAATTCGTAGCGAAGACTCTGAACCCTTCGGTTCCTGACGATCGGTTAGAGTCCTTCACAATCCCCTCCCTAATGGGCTTCAACGCCTTCGATGCGAAGGAGATGCTGCTTTGTCCTGTGAAAGCGCGACCGCGCTTTCTGAAGAAATCGAGTTACACAAGAACTTCTCCGTGGCGCAGGCTGAAGGCAGGGGTCTGGTACAACCAGACCACTGGCACCCTCCTTCTACCTTTTGGATATTGCCCACAGGTCCTTGGATCGTTTTCCTTAGGACCCGTGGTGGCCATGCTCAACACGTTGTCTAGCTAACCCAGACCCTAGCAGGCTGAACAGCATCGAGTCCTGGTGTGACTGTAAGAATAGATAAGTGAATGAGAGAGTGACTGGCTTCTCTTCCTATCTTTTTCTACCCCTCTACCTGTGGGTAGAGGGATACGGTCATCACCTTGCCTGGATAAGGACGAGATGCGGTGAGCTACTCGACAGAGCCCCATCCTATCCTTTCACTAGGGATGGGAGCGAATATCCACCACTTCCTCCTACAAGGGGGGGGAAGTGGATGCCAACAAGAGACAAACCATAACGTTGTTGCCTCTTGCAAATAGGAACTTGTTCTTGTTTGCTGGTACGAAGAGATACGCTTGCCTCTCTCTTAGTACTTGGTCCAGAGGTCTGACCATTGATCCTGCGGTGCACACCCCGATCAATCGGACCAGAGGCTTGGATCCCACCTCCCTCGCTCTTACGACCAGGGAGGCTTCCAAGGTTGGGCGAACACCAGTCTGTTCACAAACAAAAGACTCAGATTCACCCACCAAGAAGTGAGTCTTCCTATTGTAAAAGGACCGAAGGTTTGTATGCCGTGGTCGGAACAAATGACAATTTGTCCAAAATTGCATTTTTCCTCCAACTATACAAACCTGAGGTCCTTTTACACATAGCCCCACCTCATGCCACCCTCACTCTGCAGTTTTTGCTGGGCCAAAAGCAAAAGTGATTTGTTTACCTACCAGTCGCGCTCGCGCGCGCCTGTCGGACAAGCAGTTAACTACCGAACCCTTGTTCGAAAGCTTACGACCTATCCAGCTGCCGCTAGTACCTTCCTATTGTAAAAGGACCTCAGTGTATAGTTAGGAAAAATGCAATTTTGGACAAATTGTCATTTTTATATTTACCGAAATTTCGTTTCGCCTAAATATAATTGCTCGAGCATATCTTTTATGCTCGGTAGTTCTAGCCGAACGCATTCCTTCATGGAATAATGGATACATGGCAACTCAGGATGACGAGTCGGTGAGAGCTCAGGCTTCAACTACTGCGTATTGAACTGCCTGACAGCAGCTCAGTATCAGCTGGGCCTCCGAGATGCACGGTCAGTTATGTCTCTCTCTCCCCTGGTTTGATTGACTACCGAACCGTATCTCTGCCCAACAATCATGGGACTTAGGTCTCTGATTAATGGGGATTCTCGCAATAATGAAGGACCATCTACTGCTGTGAAGCTAGATTCCATCGCCTTCGACATTGCGAGGAATTTTCAATAGAGATATCTCTTGGACTCTTTCATCTTTCTGTTTACGCACGGTAACAGAAGTCTGTACAAGTCCCGCTGCATCGCACTGCGATAATGCCGAATGATTTGCAGACATCTGAGTTTGTCTTCAAAATATCTCGTATTCGTAGGTGTACAAATTGTTCATGTTCAACCCGAATTACGAGATGTGTCAGAAGACATCGCCCCCCTACTCTCCGACCCTGACAGCTCTACTTCCAATGTTTTCAGCCCATAGAAAGCAGTTTTTTTTCTTCAGCGCTTTCCTTTCCCCTGTGTTTTCATTACTGAAGAACGCCCGCTTTCATTGCAAACTACGACTTCTCACCGGACAGCAATGAAATAGCGGTTAGCGTTTTCAGTCATTTGTAAGCACAGTTATGAATCTTGAGAATCCTTCTCTCGATTCGTCTGTGAAGACGTAGGTTGCATTCAATATCTACCTTCGTCTTCAACGGTACATAGTGTGTTTCTCCTTAGCTGAGATTCAACAACCATGAGATGATTGCCTTCAGGGACCTCGGTCTCTAGAAGGCAATTGACTTTCGCCTGTTGGGCACATGCCTTAAGAGAATCATCACCTCGCTGTCGGCATTGGTGACAAACAAATACATTATTTGTTTGGTCTCTCGACATAACCCTTTGAAGGCGAAGGTCACGTGACTTACTCGGATGCTTTGACAACTTGCCTCCTACCGAACGCAGTCAGTCGGCAGCTGTCAGAGCGGCCGAGTCAGTTACGAACTACGCTGTTGACTTAGTTCGGTGTTACAGAGCAATCATTACTTCGTTTTAATAGCTTGTCACAGTACCCATACCATTGACACCCCCACCATGGAGTGTCGGTGTCCTATCCACTACCGAGAAACTTCGCTGCATGGGGATAGGCAGGTATGCGAGAGACTTCGTGGCAAACGGACAGACCAGTAATGGGTACTGGACAAATCACCGAAGTAGAGAAGAGGAATAGGTCCATGCGACTATTTCCTTCTTTTCCTCTGAGGACTGCATGACTTCTCCTGCGAAGTCAAGCATCCAGGGGATGGGGATCCGTGACGTCGATTTCGTACCGAACTTCGTAGCGAAGACTCAGAACCCTTCGGTCCCTGACGATTGGTTCGAGTCGTTCACAATCCCCCCCCCTCCCTAATGGATTTCATTCACCGCCTTCGATGTGAAGGAGATGCTGCCTTGTCCGCAAGAACTTTTCCGTGGCGCAGGTACTGAAGGCAGGGGTCTGGTCCAACCAGACCACATGCCCTTCCTTCTACCTTCGGGATATTGCCCACAGGTCCTTGGATCTTTTTCCTTGGGACCCGTGGTGGCTGCTCAACACGTTGTGTAGCGAACCCAGACCCTCGCAGGCTGAACAGCATCGAGTCCTGGTGTGACCGTAAGAATGGATGAGTGAAATGAGAGTGTGACTGGTCCTCTTCCCATCTTCTTCCCCTCCTACCTGTGGTTAGAGGGACACGGTCGTCACCCCTGCTGGATTAGGACAAGATGCAGGTGAGCTACTCACAGAGCCCCATCCTATCCCTTTCACTAGGGATAGAGCGTATATCCACACTTCCTCCAACAAGGGGGAGGAAGTGGATGCCAGCTTGAGACAACCATACTTTATGTTGCCTCTTGCAAACAGGAACAAGTTCTTGCTTGCTGGTACGAAGAGAATACGCTTGCCTCTCTCTTAGTACTCGGCCCAGAGGTCTGACCATTGATCCTGCGGTGCACACCCCGATCAATCGGACAGAGGCTTGGATCCCTCCCTCGCTCTTACGACCAGGGAGGCATTCCAGGGATGGACGAACACCAGTCTGTTCATCAAAAGACTCAGATTCCTCCCACAAGAAGTGAGATCTCCTATTGTTAAAGGACCGATGGTTTGTATTACGTATCGGAACAAATGACAATGTCGAAAATTGCATTTTTCCCTAACTATACAAACCTGAGGTCCTTTACATATAGTCCCTCCTCATGCCACCCCTCACTCTGCGTATTTTGCATGGGCCAAAAGCAAAAGTGAGTTTGTTTACCTCCCCCAGTCGCGCGGCGCGCGACTGTCGGACAAGCAGTTAACTACCGTTCTCCCCTTGTTCGAAGCTTACGACCGTTCCAGCTGCCGCTAGCTACTTCCTATTGTTAAAGGACCTCAGGTTTGTATAGTTAGGAAAAATGCAATTTTCGACAAATTGTCATTTTTCCTAACTATACAAACCTGAGGTCCTTTACATATAGTCCCTCCTCATGCCACCCCTCACTCTGCGTATTTTGCATGGGCCAAAAGCAAAAGTGATTTGTTTACCTCCCGCGCGACTGTCGGACAAGCAGTTAAACTACCGTTCTCCCTTGTTCGAAGCTTACGGACGTTCCAGCTGCCGCTAGCTACTTCCTATTGTTAAAGGACCTCAGGTTTGTATAGTTAGGAAAAATGCAATTTTCGACAAATTGTCATATTGTAATATAATATCATATTTTGCCTTGCGTTATTTTACTACTGGTTGGTTCAAGTCATATACGCTTGCTGTAGTTACCTCTTGGATGGCTAACCGAGAGGTCTATTGTATTATTTTAAGGAACATTTATCGTTACTCCCCTGCAGCCTTCCAGGAGTTTCGATTTATCTTTTTTACCGTTGTATGGTAGTGTTATGACGACACAAACGCATCTATATATTTAGAGTTTTCTGTTTTCGCTTAAATATACCAGCTTGAGAGTCTCTTTATGCTAAAAAATAACAGACCTATTTCTTCGTAGAATAGGGTAGCTGGCAACCCAGGCATAAAGTTAAGAGACGATGATCGTAAGCTGCTGCTGTCACTGTCCTCTCCTCCAGTCCAAAGTCCAAACGAGCCAGTACCAGCTCGTTCACTGTCATGCGCGGTAGGTTACTCTCTTCTCTCCTGCGGGATTGACTGACTAAACCGTATCTCTGCGCTGGCAGTTTACGGTTCTCTCTCTCCTCCTGCGGGATTGACTGACTAACTGTATCTCTGCCCTACATCACGACTAGACTAGCCAAGATTGAGGGGATTTCTTACATGAATGAATAAACATTGCATTCGTTTTGCCTACTATGTTCTACAGAGATCTCTTACTCCTTTCGGTGCTCGTTACCGCACGGTATAGGACTACGAGTCTACCGCAACATTGCACTATTATATGCTCTCCTGCTTAGGCAAAGCGCAGCCTTATTATGGGAAGTAAACATACTGTGTGAGGGAATGGATGAGCTTGCTGGGGACCATTTCCTTCCTAAAGAAGGTTGTTTCCCTGAAGAGACTGCAATTCAGACCTCTAACAGTTTTTTCCTACCGGGACAAACTGAAATTTTATTAAAGATCTAGGAATGATTCTGGAACATCTCTCGGTGCGTTAAGTATCAACTTGAGGTGATACAAAGAAGGTGCCGGACATCTGGAGAGGGTTTTCAGATGTCCTGGATCATAATCTGAAAGAAGTGGAAGCAATTCCAGTATCGTCCCTCCAGTCCTCGAAACGAGTTTTGGAAACCAGTGGTCCATATCAACTCTGATCTTCCACAGTCTCTCATATCTTAGGAAGTATCTTCTCTCGGTCCCTGTTCGGGTTTACGAGAAAGAGCCTAATATAACAACAGGCGTAGAATGTAACGATCCTCTAGAGGTTCGTTACAGGATTGCAAAAGTCCGTACGAATCGTCTCGATCGACGGCAGCAACTACTTTAGGGCGGACGTCCTTCATTCATCTCTTCGCTAGGTTGAGGACGAAGAGGCTTCTTCTTCTGGCTGCCCTTATTCTCGATCCGGGCCGGGAGCGGTACCATTAAACGCCATCCTATGATATTGAACGGGGATGTGGATGTTTAGTCTATTTTCCCCGTTTCAAAACCCTTTTTCAAAAATTAGAAATGTAATAAGATGATTATACCATCACAGGGAGCGACAATGACGCTGATCGCCCCATGTTGGCCTTCAAGATCTAGATTCACAGAGGTCACGTCCTTCCAAGGACCTTTTTCCTGAGAGAGTCGGTCTACTTTAAACACGAAATTGGTACCTATAACCCCTCCTCTCCGCTCTGAGTCTGACTACGTTTCAGACTATCGAGATGTTGACAGCATAAGATTGCCGTCTTCCCTTTCCGTTTGAAGAATGGGATAAGCTGGCAGTCACAACTATTAAAGAATACGCAAATATGTGTTGACGGCCTTTGGGCTCAGAAAGATTGCTTCTGTCAAACAACAAAACATTCACGATCTTTGAGTTTTTCTTGTGGAATCTCGAAACTCGCTCACCATCTACTTTTTGTCTCACCTGTTTTCTCGGAGTAAGACACGTGCGAGATCAGGAGACCTATAGTAGCCCTGAGTTCTTGTTGACGAAGTCGGTTGCGTTTATACACCCCCGATGATCGTTTAACATGAGACCAGGTTGGACTGTCAGGCCTTCGTCCTTCGGGACTGAATCGCCTTTTTGCTCTCGCTCCTTTCTCCTGGCACCAGAAGCTCGAGTCAGGAGTGGCTCAGGAGTTGATTCGCTAACGACGTTGGGTTGCGTTGATACACACCCCCCAAGGTTTTTGCTTAGCTTGAATCGCCCAGGCAGTCCAGACACTCATCCTTCAGCGAAGAATAGTGCCTTATGGTCTTCAGGGTACAGCCTTGCTGTCCTTGATTCGTCTGACTGGTCAACTGGTCGGTCACCTGACTTTAGTACAGACGACTGACTGTACATGTCCAGATCGAAGCTTTCAATATGGAACTTAGACATAGTCTGAAGTTCTTGATGTCAAAGCATTCGAACATCTCCTACCTGTTAACTTCTGCACGTGATCAGGAAGGCCTTTTTTCTAACCACCCTAGATACGACAAAGAGGGTTAGTGAGGTTTTCAGCCATCGTCAGAAGTTTTGGCATTAGAGAACACAAGGCGGTGCGTTCTCTAAGCCTTCCGTTGTGGCCTAAGAAATGTAAACCCGTTCTTGTTCTTGGGCCAGGAGCTTGGAATCAAGGATGGCACAAGTTATTGGGGCAGGAGCCAGGAGAGAGTCCTGTGCCCTGTCAGGGTCTCTCAAGTTTATCTACATAAAACTCAAGAAAGTCGAAGTCGTACGGACAATCTGCAGTGTTCCGAAAAGACCAGACTTGCCCATATCGAAGAACACCCTGGCTTTATTGTTAAGGAGTTCTTTCAAAAAAGCTCCTCAATTGTGTTTGCACAAAGATTTGAAATCTTTTGATTTGAATGCTCACGAGGTGAGGGCGCTGGCCTCGGAAGCATTTCAACAGAGCATGGCACTCAGCAACATCCTGAGTACCATGTTTTAGCGAAGCAACTCTGTGTTCAATTCACACTCCCTGCGAAATGTGAAGATGGCATATGAGATCTGCTGCTCGCTAGGGCCATACGTGTCTGCAGACACAATCTTGGGGGCAAGAAGTACCACTCATCCTATCCTGTAGAAAATGGTTAGGAAGAGAGCTCTTAATTTAGTAGTTGAGGTCGCCGACAACGGTTGACTTCTTAACGCTTAAGCCTTAGTTAACACACCGTTAACTTTGGCTAGGTGGTCAGGTGGTGATATATATTTTTATATATACTATATATTTATTTTACTTCTTAGCCCTCATGGTATGGTCAATATGGTCTAGTCATCGTCGTGGTCTCGCCCCTGTTGACAGATCATCTGGAGTGCACCAGCTATATAGGTCTCTACCTCGCTGGCAACTCTAGTAGCACAAGCAGACTTACGTGGCAATAACCACGAAGCCAGCAATGCTAAACAGGTGGAACCAAGATGTAAATCATCTGCATGCATTTGTTTCCCAAAATCCTTCTATTCGTGGCCCTTCCCACCTCCAACGGTGGGATTCAGCTATATATATATCTGACAGGTAAGTTTCATGAACAAAATGATATTGTTATGATACAATAAAGTTTGTTCATACTTACCTGGCAGATATATATAATTAAGTACCCACCCACCTCCCCTCAGGGGACAGTGGAAATAAAAATTATGAATAGAAAATGGAAATGGTTCCTGATACCCGCCTCCCAGCGGCGGGAATGGGTACTAACCACCTGGCCGACCACTGTGTGTGCCGGAAGTTTTTGAATTTCTGTCGGACTTCAGAAAATACAGCTATATATATATCTGCCAGGTAAGTATGAACAAACTTTATTGTATCATAACAATATCATTTTTTTCATAAATTCACCATAAATCGAAATATTGTGCTAGAGACTTCCAATTTGTTGCAAAATGAAGGTAAATGCTTGAATATTACTCGAATATAAGTGTTTTAGCTTACAATTGCGTTTTCGACCATTTCGGTAGAGTCAAAGTTGACCGAAGGTTGAAATTTTGGCAATTATCATTATTTATATGAAAATATCTCAAAACTGATAAAAGCTACAACCATGGGTTGTTTTTAGTTGTATTGTGCATGAAATTGCGCACATTTCCATATATAAAACTTTATATAACGGCTAATTTTAAAATGGTGCAAACATTACCACAATCGCATGTATGATTTTTTTCGGAAGAGTTACCGCGCGGACGTAAGGAAAAAGTTTTTTTTTCAATAAAAATTCACCATAAATCGAATATTGTTGCTAGAGACCTTCCAATTAGTTGCAAAATTAAGGTAAATGATTGAATATTACTAAAATATAAGAGTTTTAGCTTACAATTGCGTTTTTTCGACCATTTTCGGTAGAGTCAAAGTTGACCGAAGGTTGAAATTTTGGCAATTATCGTTATTTATATGAAAATATCTCAAAACTGATAAAAAGCTACAATCATGAGTATTTTATTGTTGTATTCTACATAAAAATGCGCACATTTTCATATATAATACTACTTCATGTAACGGCTAATTTACAATGGTACAAAAATTATGTCAAAGTGACAAAATAATTTCCGAGATGTGTCACAGATACTTTTTAGTGCGGCAAGAAAGAAATTCGCGCTTGCGCGCCTGCGTAACGATTGTAAACAAAACAACACCTTGATCTGTGAACTCCCAGCATCCCCCAAGGCGCGTGATTCAAAAGTTTTAGGCTGGTAGGCCTATAAGTATTTTTCCGCGAATTTAAAAAGAAACTTTTGTAAGTCGACGTAAAATACGTCCAGTCGGCACACGAGAGACAAAAAATGTCGACGTAAAATACGTCCAGTCGGCAGTAAAGGGTTAACTTAAAAATAAAATGACAAGGGCCATGTTAATTTACAAAAATAGTGTACCATATGTCCTCTTGATCCCATAAATTGGGTTTACTGTACTTGAGCATTTCACATTACATGACCACTACTCTCCATATTAAAATTTCATTTCTTGTGTTGTTTCCTTGCCAAGGAAAGTTGTTACTGTCAGCTAAGGAATGTTATGAATGTTCAAGTGTAGTTCATAATAAAGGGCCTCTGCTATTTATCAGATATTAACAGAAAGTATATTTAAACCACCTCATAAATTGCCTAACTAGTGTATTGCTCATATCGGTATCATAACTCGCTATAACTTACTGGCATCAAGGAAAAACAACATTGGTATTTAAGAAAAATTTATATTAGCTGTGTGAAAGCATCCTTCTCCTCTAAACACAGCCATGAAGTACCATGAAGGATGGAGGTAACAGTTGGTAAAACCTTACTTAAGTATGCAGTGAAAAAGCTATAGTAGGAATTTCACCAAAATTGTATTCAAGCACTAACAAGCAATATGAATAAGAACTTGTGTCATTAAAGAAAAAGAAATAATCAGCCCAAAAAGTTGGGGAAAACGGAAACTGCTATTAAAAGGCAAGAGAATTGAAAGTTATGGCTACGTATCAACTTCCACATCTCAGGGCACTTGAACAGTAGTACTAGCCACCAGAGAGAGATCTTTTGAATTGCAAATAGAGTACAGGCAGTCCCCGGGTTACGACAGGGGTTCCGTTCTTGAGATGCGCGTAAGCCGAAAAATCGTCGTAAGCCGGAACATCGTCAAAAAATCCTAAGAAAAACTTACTTTGTTCCGACACGGCATACAAACCTTCGGTCCTTTTACAATAGGAAGGTACTAGCGGCAGCTGGATAGGTCGTAAGCTTTCGAACAAGGGGTTCGGTAGTTAAACTGCTTGTCCGACAGGCGCAAGCTGCGCGCGACTGGTAGGTAAACAAATCACTTTTGCTTTCGGCCGCTGGCGTGTGGACGTTGTTTATCATCGCTTCTCCTGACCCGCATTCATCGTCGTTGTCTTTCGCATGATTGTGTTTTTCTTTTCTATTTATCTAGTGAAACTGAATTGTAAGTACAATCATTTCATTGAATTCAATTGTGAATTAAAGGATCTTGGTTTCACCACGCCCTCCGATTACCCGAGTGCCGGGACTGAAGGGCGTAAGTGCGGGAATTCATTTTCCCAGAAATGATCCTCGTATTGTGTATGCTCGGTGCCGAGGGCGGGAGCGCTCGCTCCGAGCGTATATTGGGTTGGAATGTGTAGATGAAAATCGTAAGTAAGTGCTCTTTTCATTTATATTTTCTTTTTTTGACCTGTATGCCCATTGCCGAACGAATGCGCTCGGCACGGAAACTTATTCAGTATGGAAGTGGAATCGCAAGTACAGTATTCTTCATTTTCATATATTATTTTGATTGTAGCAATACTCATTTTGGATCAGTTTCCGAGCTTACCGGAAATTGATCCTTCCCCCTTTTTATTTGAATGAAGTGAAATCGCAAGTGCAGTTCTTTTCATTTTCATTTTTTATTGAGATTGCATTGTTTACTGGGATCAATGTTTCCGCTATTCCCGGGAATTGATCCTTCCCCTTTTTATTTGTATGAAGTGAAATCGCAAGCGCAGTAGTCTTTTCATTTTCATATATTTGTTGATTGCATCAATAAGGTAAGGAATGAATCCTTTCACCCTTGCGCTCGGTACCGAGGGCGCAAATGCGCTCGATCCGAGCCTTATTCATTGTGAAGTGAATCGTTTTGCAAGATGCATTTTCATTTTATTCCTTATTATTGATTGCATCAATATTTATTTGGTTCAAGTTCCGCTCAGTCAGGGAATTGATCCTTATGCCCTTGCATTCGGGCCGATGGCACGATTGCTCTCGAGCTCTTATTTTGTTGTTGGGTACATGGGTACTGTGCGGGGGTGGGGGGGGGAACGAGAACCCCCCCCCGCTCAGTCACACAGATGGCTCTTCCCCTTTGGGGGGGGGGAGGTTATCGGCGTTCTTCTCCTCGCCGATCCGTCGAGCGCGGGGGGGGGAGGGCGCTCGGTGCCCGATGTACAATTGTATTAGGGGTCTTCCACTCGTTCGGAGTAGGGCTCACCCCCCCCCGCGAGAGGGGACTTCCCCCCCACTAATCGCTACTACTGTTATTTCCGCAGGTTGCTACTGCCACGAGGGTGGACCTTGGTGAGGTATGGGCGTCCCTTCCCATTTTGGCCAGGGCGGTGCCCTAGTTTGTACCAGGGGATGGGCGGTTTCGGTTCTGTTCTGGGCTACTGCGGTCACCCATGGAGTGGTGACCACGCAACCAGGTGACGACGTCCCTCCTCACCTGGTGTAACTCGCCTCACGTGGTAACAGTCTTGCCTACAGCCGCTGTGAAGTGCCGTTCGCCGTACCGAGAGGGGGGCGTGCCGCCGCCGCTCGTGGTTGCCGCGCTGAAGCGACCACACTTCCGCTGCCCTAGAGCGCGCCCTGGACCTGCCGCCGGTACCAGGATGTTGCTGGCTGCTGCTCCACTTCCTGTGTTTCAGGTGCTGCCTGCCGTACCTGCCGATTCTGGGCTGACTGTCCATGCAGTTGCTGCGCTGGCTGTCCCTGGCCGTTGCTGCGCTGGCTGTCCTACCGATGCTGTGATGGCTGTGCCTGCTCGTTCCTGAGATGCCCATACCTGCTGATGTCCGTCCCTGTTCGTGGTGTACTACCCCAGACTTTGGTCTGTCTGTACAGGTGCGTCCGGGCCCTGTGGCTTCGGCTACAGCAGCCCCGGCTCCGCCCTGGATAGCAGATCTTACGTCTGTCCTGAGGAAGCTGACGAAGAAGAGGAGGAAGGGGTCGTCGTCGTCGTCTTCATCTTCATCATCGTCGTTCGGCTGCCGCCTCTTCCCCTTCGACTTCTAAGGTTCACAGCCGAGGAAGAAGAAGGTTGCCTCCATCCCTCCTAAGAAGTCTCCCTCGGGAGCTTCTCGGGACCCGTCTCACCTCGGTGGGACGGGGAGGGTTCCTTCCGCTGGTCCTCCTGCCTCCTTCGGGAGCGCGGGGCCCGTCTCTTCTTCCGCAAGGAAGAAGACTACGGGGACCAGAGGGGTACCGGCTAACACCGTACTTCCTCGCCTGGTGTCAGTGGTTCTGCCACTGCATCAGGGGCTCGTCTCGGCCTCTCGTCGCGGGAGGTACCGAGTGTACGGTCGCCTACCAGCGACCGTGCAGCCAGGAACCAGACCTATGAGTCCGCTCAGCGTCAGGGTTCACGGCACGGGGCGGAAGACTGGTGACAGCCGCTCATGCGACTCTCACCAGACCAGCTCTCACTCTCGCGGCGAACAGCTGGCTACCCGGGGACTGACGGTCCACGACCGACCACGGGCTGAGGCTGGGAAGAGGTCCTCCCACCCGTTCGCCGGTGCCAGCACGGCTGGAACCAGCGACGTGACGTGCCGTGAGGACAAGCACCGGTCTCACTGTGACAGTGGAGCCTGCAGGGTCGCATGACCGTCGCTCTCACAGAAAGCGACCGGGTACGGCAACCAGCACCAGCTCTTCTGACACTCGAGATCGGGGCCGCTGTGCTCAGTCCAGCCGTTCTCCACAGCGAGACGGTTCGACCAGGCCTGCAGCTCGATCGCCACCGCGGGTTGACGATCGCCTGCAGCCCTCAAAGCCTGCTGGTTCTGCCAGCGGACAAGAGGGAGCGTCAGGTCTGCCTCTCCCATACCTTCAACCTCCTCGGGTTACACCGGGAGGAGCGAGGTATTGAGGAGTGATCGTGAGGGGTGCGCCCCTCATGATCCCACCACAGCGCCCTACGTGCCAGGCACGGTTCTTGGACCGGCCAGGACGTATGCGCAAGTGGATGGGGAAGACCGAGAGGGCTGTCGCTGTTCCCCCTATTTTAGGAGGAAGGTTCTCGGAATATGCTCTTGTTCGAAGGGCTTAACGGTCCCCACTCTGCAAGATGCTGTGACTTCCGAGATCCAGAGGAACTTGCCGAGGTTACGGCGCTGATTCGTCAGCACAATGACCTCGGGGAAGGATCGCCGCTCCCACCAGCAGAGCACGTCTCGGCTCGAGTCGTTTTGGGGCCCACCCGAGAGGGAACCCAAATCGACGGTGGGTCTGCCGCGATCGGAGCTTGCCGACTGTGTTGAACCAGGTAGTCTCTCGTCTCCGGACAAGAAGGCTCTCTCAGTTCTGGACGGTCGAACAAGCTACTTCACCTCCTCTACTGCGACAGAGGCGTTTATACGTGTCTTCGGACACCGTATTAAATACCCCTTCGGTCCTCCTGAGGTTTCGACCTCGACGAGGACTGGAATGAGTCGGAGCGGTATCGGCTCTCTCCTGTCAGGTGTCGATCAGCCCCACCCAGACGACGTTCACAGTGGCGGCAGACACGTACCTACAGTATGAGTTCGTAACCCTCCTCGGGAAAACGTTTTCTCCTGACGATACGTTTTCCCAGGCTCTGAGAGGCCATCGCCGTAAGGCGATGGCTGCTCCTTTTCTTCTCCAACTGCTAGATCCGCTGGGAAGGCGAGCCAGTATCCAATTCCTCCCCCATTCCCTCTCTCCTTACGGCTACGAGGGAAAGGGGAGGGATCCTACAGAGATTTCTCTGTAAGATCCCACGTTAGGGGCTGCGCTACCGGGGGGGACCTTCGGGTCCTACCTGACGTAAGCCCGGTCATTGAGGAGGGATCCTGCCCCTTTCTCGATTTCTACGGGAATCGAGAGGACCACCAGCCGATATCGTCTGACGAATTCGGTGGGGGGTTTCGCAGAGTGCTTAGAATTCTACGGAATTTCTAGCGCACTCAGAGTGTTCGAGTTTTTTATGATCTCCAAACACTTAGGCGAGACCACGGTCCAAAGTGAGCGAGAATCCCCGATAATTGTTACACGATAATCGGGAACCTCGCTTATGCTCGAATTCCGGTAATTTCTAGCATTGGAAGAAGACCGCTGCTGAAAGAAGAGTATCTCACAGTAGGCGCTTAACCTGGAATAGAGAAGAACGGACGGGAACTTCCAGTTTGGCTTGAACTATCGTCTTCGGTATTCTGTTCACCATTGAAGCTTTCCTTTGGGAAAGACTTCTCCTTCACTCTCTTGACTAGAGAACGAAGGCGGTCGATCTCCAATCCTTATTCTCTTTCCTCGAGGGGAAAAGAATTTAGGATGGAGGTCGTGGTACAGAACCTACAAATATACTACGTATATTACCCTCGCGACATGATTCTTTAACAGTTGCAATTGTCCGTGGGGTAGGCGCATACCGTAGTTTTAACTCTACGGTTTGTGACCGAGACGAATTGTATCTTAATTGAACTGCAACTCGGGGTTGCCTGCAACCTCCCAGCAGTTATCGTTCGATTTTAGATACTTGGTATTGTCATGACAACACCAAATCAGCTTTTGTATTTACCGAAATCCGTTTCGGTAAATATAATGCTCGAGCGTATTCTTTATGCTCGATGGTTCTAGCCGAACGCATTCCTTCGTGGAATAATGGATTACCTGGCAACTCAGGATGACGAGTCACCGAGAGCTACTGCGTATTGAACTGCCTGATAGCGGCTCAGTATCAGCTAGGTCTCGGAGATGCACGGTGGGTTACGTCTCTCTCTCCCCTGGTTGGATTGACTACCGAACCGTATCTCTGCCCAACAATCATGGACTTAGGTCTGATTAACGGGGATTCTCGCAATAATGAAGGACCATCTACTGCTGTGACGCTCGATTTCATAGCCTTCGACATTGCGAGAATTTTCAACAGAGATATCTCTTGGACTCTTTCATCTTTCTGTTTACCGCACGGTAACAGAAGTCTGTACTAGTCAACCGCTGCATCGCACTGCGATAATGCGAATGATTTTTGCAGACATCTGAGTTTGTCTTCAAAATATCTCGTATTCGTAGGTGTGCAATTTCATTGCTCGCCCCGAAATTAACAGATATGTCAGAAGACATCGCCTACTCCGACCTGACAGCTCTACTTCCAAATGTTCAGCCCATGAGAAGCGTTCTTCAGGCAGTAGTTCCCTGTCTTCATTACTGAAGCGCTCCGCTTTTATTGCAACTACGATCCTCACCGGACAGCAATCATAGCGGTTAGCGTTCTCAGTCTTTGTAGCACAGGTTCAGAATCTTGAGAATCCTTCTCTCGGTTCAGCTGTGAAGACGTAGGTTGCATTTTCTGTACACCTTCGTCTTCAACGTCACATAGTGTTGTTTCTCCTTACCCGAGAATCAACTATACTATGAGATGTCTTGCCATCAAGGACCTCGGTCTCTAGAAGGCAATTGACTTTCGCACGTTGGGCACATGCCTTAAGAGAGTCATCACCTTGCCTTCTGCATCGGTGACGAACAAATTATTTGTTTAGTCTCTTGGCATAACCCTGTTAAGGCGAAGGTCACGTGACTTGCTCGGGTGCTTGGACAACTTGCTCCTACCGAACGCAGTCAGTAGGCAGCTGTCAGAGCGCCCAAGTCTGTTACGAACTTCGCTGTGGACTTAGTTCGGTTGTTCCATAACAATCTTTTCTTCGTCCTAACGGCTTGTCACAGTACCCATACCATCGACACCCACCATTGAGTGTCGGTGTCCTATCCATACCGAGAACAACAACTTCGCTGCAGACGGATAGACCAGTATGGGTACAGGACATCACCGAAGTCGAGAAGAGGGATAGGTCATACGACAATTCCCTTCTTTTCCTCTGAGGTAATTGCATGACTTTGCCTGCGAAGTCAAGCATCCAGGGGATGGGGATTCGTGACGCTCGATTTCGTACCGAATTCGTTAGCGAAGACTCTGAAACCCTTCGGTTCCTGACGATCGGTTAGAGTCCTTCACAGTCCCCTCCCTAATGGACTTCACCGCCTTCGAATGCGGAAACGGAGATGCTGCTTTGTCCTGTGAAAGCGCGACCGCGCTTTCTGAAGAAACTCGACATCCCAGGCGGAGTGTTGAAGACTCTTCGTCAGCACCAAGATGACTTAGAAGTACACTCCCTCGAGTTACACAAGAACTTCTCCGTGGCGCAGGTACTGAAGGCAGGGGTCTGGTACAACCAGACCACTGGCACCTCCTTCTACCTTTTGGATATTGCCCACAGGTCCTTGGATCGTTTTCCTTAGGACCCGTGGTGGCTGCTCAACACGTTGTCTAGCTAACCCAGACCCTAGCAGGCTGAACAGCATCGAGTCCTGGTGTGACTGTAAGAATAGATAAGTGAATGAGAGAGTGACTGGCTTCTCTTCCTATCTTTTCTCCCCCTATACTGTGGGTAGAGGGATACGGTCATCACCTTGCTGGATAAGGACGAGATGCCGGTGAGCTACTCGACAGAGCCCCATCCTATCCCTTTCACTAGGGATGGGAGCGAATATCCACCACTTCCTCCTACAAGGGGGGGGAAGTGGATGCCAACAAGAGACAAAACCATAACGTTGTTGCCTCTTGCAAATAGGAACTTGTTCTTGTTTGCTGGTACGAAGAGATACGCTTGCCTCTCTCTTAGTACTTGGTCCAGAGGTCTGACCATTGATCCTGCGGTGCACACCCCGATCAATCGGACAGAGGCTTGGATCCCTCCCTCGCTCTTACGACCAGGGAGGCTTCCAAGGTTGGGCGAACACCAGTCTGTTCACAAAAGACTCAGATTCCACCCACCAAGAAGTGAGTCTTCCTATTGTAAAAGGACCGAAGGTTTGTATGCCGTGTCGGAACAAATGGACAATTTTGTCCAAAATTGCATTTTTCCTAACTATACAAACCTGAGGTCCTTTACACATAGCCCCACCTCATGCCACCCCTCACTCTGCAGTTTTTGCTTGGGCCAAAAGCAAAAGTGATTTGTTTACCTACCAGTCGCGCGCGCGCGCCTGTCGGACAAGCAGTTAACTACCGAACCCCTTGTTCGAAAGCTTACGAACCTATCCAGCTGCCGCTAGTACCTTCCTATTGTAAAAGGACGTCAGGTTGTATAGTTAGGAAAAATGCAATTTTGGACAAATTGTCATTTTTTAATGCTTTGGGTACATTGTTGAAAACTATGTAAACTGCATTCTTATGGCATTTTTCATCAAAAAAAACCTTCAAATATTGATTATTTTGCATTTTTGGTGTCATATTTCATCTCCCAGATGAGTGTTGTAGGCGTCGTAACCCTGGAAATAATGTCAGATGAATATAATTGAAAAGCGTGGTAACCTCGGAATGTCGTAAGCCGAGACCGTCGTAACCCGGGGACTGCCTGTACATATCTAGGATTCCTGGCACATGAACAGTGCTACTAGCCACCTGAGAGAGAGATCTTTTAAATTACGAATAGAGTAGTATCTAGAATTCCTAATGACCTATGAAATATGGATTATACATTGTACTGTAATGGGGATTGTTTAAACATGCAAAAATATTACCCTAAATATATTTTCAATGTTTCATAACTTTTCTCCTCCTGGCTACAGATTCCGTCCATGATAACGCTTTCTGTTCAGAAATGTGCATCAGAGACCCTCCCAGCAGACCATGAAAGTGATCGGAAGGTAAGAAGCACAAGTGAAAAGGTTAAATATTCAGTTTGTTAGAAATTGTGTAACAGTACATATAATGAAGGAATTTAAAAGCTTAAATTTTTATTGTGGCTATTATTTTGACCTTAAGAGTAAGTTCATACAGCTATACGTAGCTCTTTCAGCAATGCTTATAGTTCCAAGTTGGGGGTCAGAAAACTGAAAAATGGCATGATTGTGATGTACAGTAGTATTGTTTCAATAACAACCATTATTTTCATGTAGCCCCCACTGGGGAGTAAACTATACATCTTGAAAGCTTTATTTCTCAAACATATTTACATATTATGCTTTGCTCCTTTTACCATCTTACAGAGGGTAACTCAAACACAGCTAGTAAAAATTGTAACTGGCATTGAAGCGGATGAACCAGACACAGGTGGTTTGCAGGAGATTCCTCATACTGTCCTTTACCTCAGCCTTGTTGGTGTAACAGAAGACTCTCCAGATGGTGCTGATATCAGGTGATGTTCTGATCTTTTGTGTTTTACTACACTCTAAGGTAGTACATTTATTCCTCTTACTTGAATAAGTGTGGAACACATTTTTCAAAATGAATCGTATGTCTTCACAGTAATCAAAGTATTATACACATAAATGCATCATGTGTAGAAAAATAATGAGCCCAATAGTAATTGGTTTCCTTATGCAGGGGACTAACTGAAGTTTGAAGATATCCATGAACTTGTGAACTTTAGGAGTTATATATTTCCATTGAGTGAGTGTAGGACAACAGTGAAATATAACTGCTAAATTGAGTAGTGGTGCTTTACTTGCTAATGCCTAAATTCTGTATTTATTCTAATGAGGGTTGTTGGTTAATACTGTAAGTACTATATTTATATATCCATAATTTAGATACCAGTTTCCAAATTGGACCAACAAACTGGTGAAAGTGCGAGGGATGTTCATCACTACTGCACATACTGTTCAGGAAGTTGTTGGTACACCAGCTTTAAGGTTAGTGTAATTTGTTGCTTTCTAATTTACATGTTTTAAGCATTTAGGTAAACAACTTTTTTATGATGAACAACTTTATTTCCAGTTATTAAAACAGACTTTTTTTTAGACTTTTTTTATGAATTACTGTACTATCTAATATATTCATCACTAACTTCATAAAAAAAATTTTATACTAACTTGAAAGCTCAGGTAGACTTCAGCTTTGTAATTGTTGGTAAAGTAATTGCTAATGTGTTATTTTGAGTTGATCCATTTAGCCAGGTTTATGAGAAGTACATTTTTCATTTATGCTTTTTGAGATTTCAGGCTAAGCAAATTGTAAGGTTAGGCTGTGGTTTTTGGTGGTTAGCTTAGGCTAAGGGTCAGAGCTTGGCAAGTTCCACCCTTTTTAAAGTTATGCTTAAAGTTTTATTTTTGGCTTTCAAGCATAGAAAGGCTGTCAGTCATCCTGAGTACTTTTATGTTTCCCCATTGCAGTTCAACTGTATTGTTGGATGGAGAGTACTATCATGTAGCATACGTACGGGAACAAAATGATGTTTTTCTTCTTGCCTTGCCACATTCCTAGTAAGTACCATTTAAATTAAGCTGAGGTTAAGGTTAGCATCAGTATTTCATGAGGGAATTGTCTACATATTTAAGTAGCTTTCTGCATAGAATACAACCATTTAACCCACACTGATTATATTTGAGTTCTTTGTTATATTTATATATAAATAGCCATAATTTTTTCCTTCACTCAAGTGGTGACTGAACTGTGGAATTTATTCAGTGGATTAGGATAGTTTTCTCTGTTCATGAATCCAAAAGATTACCTCTATCATTTGGATGGAAGTTCTAATTGTATGCTTCATACATACACTATACAGTAAAGTTTAGTTTATTGTGGGTAGTATAGCATATTTGATTATGAATGAAAATTGAACATTAAAGGTTTCATTTTTTTCTAATGAGTTTCAATCTTAGTGTATCAAGCCATGAGATCATTGCTTTAATGGACCAACTTGCTGGATTAATCAAGTTCGAATTTGAAACGCTTTCCAAGTAAGTTTTGTTATATGTTACCGTATTATCTAGTATCGGTATCATTTACAGATTAGTACAGTGATCACTTACAGATTAGTATAGAAGTTCCACCATATATACATGCAAAGAATTATGTAGATAACTTCTGGAAGTTCCTTATGCAGGCAAGTTAGGTGTTGCCTGTTTACGTACTTAAACTAAATTGGGTGAGATTGCCAGTATTGGTGCTCTTCATCCCAGCAGGAGTGAAGCAAGATGGGATTAGATGCTACACACCAAAATGTGTAAGTGAAAGATAACAGGGTTTAATGAGTGCTGTCTGTTTCTTACACCACCGTCCATCAGTTACTTTTTACTTTATTGATCTTGAAAGTAAATTGAATGTTTAATAAGATTAAGTGATGATGACTTTCAGTGACATCTAATATCAGATCCAAAGTGATCAGGTCAGCACTATTAATCTGTAATGTTTAACTGTAAAGATATATTTCATATTGTGAATGTATTATTTGAACATGTAAAATTGAATGACCTGTATTTTTAGAGGTGTAGGGGAGTCCAACAACAAGCCGTACTTGGATCACTTGATGAGCCATGTGCTTGGGACAGTGTTAGCGCAAGGCTTCGTGGAAGGCAGGAGGATTCACCAACAGGAGAAAGGGTTTTGTGGTTTGCAGAAAAATCCATATCTACCTCAAATTCCATCCAGCGTTACTAGCTGCGTATTTTCGTACCC
Organism: Macrobrachium nipponense; assembly: GCF_015104395.2. NCBI lineage: Eukaryota > Metazoa > Arthropoda > Malacostraca > Decapoda > Palaemonidae > Macrobrachium > Macrobrachium nipponense. Next base: position 1,250,861 of record NC_087202.1, on the reverse strand, counting down.
TACGTGGTTGATGTTGCAGGATGATGGTGAAGCCAAGGTATGTTACATTTTCATACATTCAACTTACCTGTCAGATATATACATAGCTATCGACTCCGTCGTCCCCGACAGAAATTCAAATTTCGCGGCACTCGCTACAGGTAGGTCAGGTGATCTACCGCCCTGCTCTGGGTAGCAGGACTAGGAACTATTCCCGTTTTCTAATCAGATTCTCTCTGTCGCCGGTAGTATCAACATTGTTGTTACTTCTCCTGACTGGAATTCTTTTTCACAACGCTTTTGATCATCTTTCTCGACTGATTTTTGGTGACGTACTTGGATCGTTGTTTGCATTCGCTATCGTGGACTGGTTTTTGGACTTCGCTTTGGATTTCGTGAATATGTCTGATTCTAGTGTTAGCTTCAGAGTGTGTGTGAAATGAAGGCTGTAAGGTAGGATTCTGAAAGCTTCGGTAGATCCTCACACTACATGCAGTGGTTGTAGAAATGGTTGAATGCTCAATTGAGAATACTTGGTAACGAGTGTGAGAGATTGAGTGCGCAAGAATGGAAGAATCTGACTTCTTACTTGAAGAAGTTAGAGAAAGATAGAGAGAGGAAGGCGCTTACAAAAGCCGGAAAAATGTCTAGTATTTCTGTAGCTTCTTCTTCTTCTCTTAATTATGCCCATTCTATTTCAGCCCGTTCACAAGTTTATCCCTCTGATTCCGCCTCAGAAATAGCGGAACTCAGAGCTTCCCTTCAAAAAATGCAAAGAGAAAATGGAAGCATTGGAAGGTAAGAGAAGTGAATGTGGTTTCTCGAGTGATGTTAGTGTCCCCAGTGTAGTGGAGGGGGCGTCTGGTCGTCCCTGCGACGCTCCCAGGCCTAGACCTCTTCCAAGCTCCCTGGCCCAGAGGAGAAGGAAAGTCGAAAGCCTTACGGGGGTCGTGGGGATCCCCAACGATCAGGCGTCCCTTCGGCAGAATCGTATACATCTCAGACTGCCAGGGACAGCTATAGAAAAAGGCGTCCTTCGTGAGTGCTTTTCATCTTCTAGTTCGCCTTCTCCGAGAAGAGGATGGAAGGAATCGAAGCTTTCACGTCCGCTAAAAAGGAACTGGAAAGAACCTGAGCTTAATTCTAGCCCCGAGCGTTCTCTGAAGAGGAGGCGCCTTCGGTAATCAAGAAAGCTAGAAAGGATTTAGATCCTTGGAAGGGAAAAGACTCTCGAGCGCCTTCCCAGATCTCCTTCTCCTGATTCGAATGAGCCTTCGACCAGGAGAATTTTGATGAATGTACAGGAGCAAATAGCGTCTTTGGTAGGAGCACTTTCTAAAGAGCCTACTCGTAAAAAGGATGACAGGCTTCCGATTAAGAGATCCAAATACCGATCTCCTGTCGGGCGCGACGAAAAACCCTCAGGGGAGTTGTCGCACAAGCGGCCATCTCTGGGGGGAGCGGTGTCGTTAGGCAGGCGAGATGTGGGAAAGGAAGTAACTCCTACCAAGCGTCAGGCGCCAACTAGGAGCCCAGGCGCCAAGTAGGCGCAAAGAGCCTGACTTTACTGTAGATCGTTCTAGGCCAGATCTTCATCCAAGCAACAAGAGCCAACTGGAGAAGAGAGAACTCCTGATAGGAGTATAGCGCCCGCTAAGCGCAATAATACTTGCTATTCGAAAGGCGCATTCCATGAGCGATACTCTACCAAGCCTCAGGAGTATTCGGAACTAGATGCGCCTTCCGTAGGTCAGGAGTATTCGAAGAGGATACTCCTGCCAAGCGCCTTGATTACTCTGGCCTCGATACTCCTCCAGGCGCCAGGAGTATTCTGGACTTTTTACTCCTACCAGGCGCCAGGAGTATTCTAAGCGCGATGCGCCTACCAAGCCCCAGGAGTATTCTGAGCTTAATACTCCTAACAGGCCCAGGAGATTTGGAGAACAAGAGCGCCTTGAAACGGCAGGAGTATTCGAAGAGTGTAACGACTGTCAGGCGCCAGGAGTATTCCAAACAGGATACTCCTACCAGGCCTCAGGAGTATTCTCAGCGAGATACTCCTGCTAAACGCCAGGCGCATTCTCCTCGTGAAGAGCTTGACATCCGACAGGAGTCTAACAGGCGTAGAGCAGTGATACATGACTCGCTAATGATAAACGTAAGGAGAAGAGTTACTCCTAGCCATCTCCTTATAGAAGTGCTTCTTCTTGGGAAAGGAAGAAATCAAGAGGAGGACAGAGGAGGGAAGGGAGCCTTCTCCTTCCGATCCTATTAATTTAGATGACTCTCCGGAGGACGAAGTACTAACAGAGAAGGGCTTTCGAATTACAACAAAGTTTGTTCCGATACGTAATACAAACCATCGGTCCTTTAACAATAGGAAGTAGCTAGCGGCAGCTGGAACGGTCGTAAGCTTCGAACAAGGGGAGAGAACGGTAGTTAACTGCTTGTCCGACAGTCGCGCGCCGCGCGACTGGGAGGTAAACAAATCACTTTTGCTTTCGGCCCATTTCCCCCCCCCGGCGCGGTGTGAAGGACGTGTTCGGTCATCGCTCTTCTGCCCGCTTCATCGTCGTATGCTTTGTTTATATTGTGTTTCTACTAATGGTTTGTTTGACTTGAAAATGGAACTGTAAGTACACTGTTTTCATTTTCATTACTTAATTATGAAACCAACATGGAGTTATCGCCGTAGATGCTGCGATTTCCTCTCTTTTCATGAATTGAACCCTTGAATTATGTCTCCGTGCCGAGGGCGGGCGCGCTCGCGCCGAGTCATGTATTTTGGGCGAAAGTGTGTAATTGAAAAAATGTAAGTACTCTTTTCATTATATTTTTGCCCTGTGCGTTCGTTACGAGAGTGTGATTGCGCTCGGCACGAGCCTTTTCATTTTGTATAATAGATTGCAATGAAAAAGTGGATTCGCAATTGCAATATTCTTTTCATTTTCATTTATTTATTTGCATGAAATTTAATTTGGATCAATTTTCGTTCTTACCCGGGAATTGATCCTTACGATTTTTTTATGTGAAATGGAAATCGCAAGTGCAGTATTCTGTTTCATTTTCATATATATTTTATGATAGCATCATATTATTGGATCAAGTTTCCGTTCTTACCCGGGAATTGATCTTTCCCCTTTAAGTTCGATGAAGTGAATTTCGCTAAGGGCAGTCAGTTGTTCAGTATTCCCTGTTTCATTTTCAATTACTGTTTCATATACTTTTCACTGCTGTGCGGGGGTAGGGGAAGCGAAGGTCTGCCAGGAAGTCGTCGGAAAGCTCTCCCGCGACTCCCTTGGTATCCGATTCTTCGTCTTCCTTCCTGCCCCCGCTCAGCTTCTTCGTTGTATTTTGTATTTGGGGTCTTCCTTGCGTTCGGGGTGGGGCATGTCTTCCCCACGTGCGTGAGGGAACCCCTCTTACTAATCTATCTATGTTACCGCAGGTGCTACATCCGTGGGGAGACGACCCTTCGGACAGGTATGGACCACCGCGGAGGCAGGGCGTGCCTAGCATCCACGGGCTGCTGCAGCGTCTAGCGAGGTCTGGGGCGGTCTCCACTACTACCACGGCCGCTTATGCTACTCCCCCCCCTCCTGGTCTACAACTCCCCATGCTGTGTCGATGACGCCGTCTGCCGCTACTAGGGCCGCCGCCGTACCGAGGGGTGGGGTTGCCGCCGCCGCCTGTTTTCTTCGTGTTGCCTGCCCCAGACTCCGCTATTCCAGCAGCTCGCCCCTGGACCGGCCGCCAGGACCCAGGTCAGGTCCGCTGGCTGCC
>NC_087202.1:1229127-1246599 GCF_015104395.2 Macrobrachium nipponense | reverse complement strand
GGCGCTAACACTCCACCAAAGACGGCCAGTTTTGTTCTTGTACTGCCATGATAATCTTCCTTGAAGCTTTCCCACGTCAAACTGCATGACGCCTTTCGTCATCAATCGGGGGAGAAGTAGGAAAGGGTTCTCCGCGTCCTCGTCGGGTGACGCTGACGCCACCTTCGCCTTCTTAATAGACGAGGGAGCATCATCTGAGAAACGCTCTGGGCTCGAATCAAATTCGGGTTCTTTCAAATGCCGTTTCAGAGGCCTCGATAAATCCGACTCCTTCCACCCTCGTTTAGGTGAGGGAGAGGGAGAGGATGAGAAACACTCACGAAGGACGCTTTTTCTAAGCGCCCTTGAGCAGCCTGCCACGAAACAGAGCTTGCTGAAGGGACGTCTGGACCGTTGGGTATTCACCACGACCTCCTTAAGGCTTTCGACTTTCCTTCTCCTCTGGGCATGGAGCTTGGAAGAGGTCTAGGCCTGGGAGCGTCACAGGGACGATCAAACGCCCCCTCCTACACAACACTGGGAGAACTCACTTCACTGTAATGCTCACTTCACTAGCCTACCTTGTAAGTCCGCCATTTTGGACTTCATGTCTCGAATAGTAGCTTTCAGATCGGCGATTTCCGAGGCCGATTCCGAAAGTAAACCTTGTGAATTAGACACATAGGGAGAATCTAAATCATTAGGATTAGAAAAAAGTATCAATGAAAGGCTCAATAGGCCTTGAACTCACACCTTTCAGACGTCTAACCCTATCCCTCTCTAACTTCTTCAAATAAGAAGTTAAAGTCTTCCATTCTTCTGCATTTAATCCCTGCATTCATGACAAGTATTAGTAGCAGAACACTGAAACCCCCTACATTTACGACATACAGTGTGAGGATCAACCGAAGCTTTCGGTATCCTCACCCTGCAGCCTACATTCACACACATTCTCACACTCACATTTGAATCAGACATACTGAGAAAAATCCAAAAAAAAGCAAGTCCAAAAACAGTCCACAGTAGCGAATGCCAAAAAACACGATCCAGATACGTCACCAAAAGCCGATAAACGATGATCAAAGGATGAAATAAGAATCTAAGTCAGGAGGTAATAGCAACAATGTTGATACCACGGCGGACAGAGAAAATATGATAGAAAACGGGGATGGTTCCTAGTCCTGCCGCCCAGGGCAGGCCGGTAGATCACCTGACCTACCTGTAGCGAGTGGCGGCGAAATTTGAATTTCTGTCGGATGGATGGATGGATGTATGAGTTTTAGGGCAAAAGCCCAGGCACTGGGGCCAAAGAAGCCATTCAGCGCCGTAATGGAGATTAAATAAATTACATTATGAATGAAAGTGTAAGTGTAATTGAAGAAAATGGTTTAATAAATATAAATTACCAATAGAAGAAAATGCCTGAATAAGGAATAAATGAAGAAAAATGTTAATATAAATCTATATATCGATGATGTGATAGCTAAAAATAATTAAATGTTATTTAAAAATATTTATAGACTTTAAAAAGGAGATGAGAGCAGAAATATCTGCTCATCTCCCAAAATATCACAAAGGGATTTACCCTTAAGATATCTCTCTCTCTGGTTAAAATATCTGGGGCAAGCAACCAGAATGTGCTCCCACTGTAGCATCTCGCCACCGCAAGCACACTCTGGGAGGCTGCCCCCTTCTAAAATAAAAATGATGGGTCAAATAAGTGTGCCCAATCCTCAGTCTGCTTAAAACTATTCTGTTCGCCTATCAGACTGGAAAGACGAAGGCCACGGCAATATATTATTTCTAATATTTCTGTACTTTCTATTATTGGCAAGATGAGAAGTCCATCTTTCTTGCCATTTGCTTAAAATATAAGACCTAAAAGGACCTTTTAGATCTGTATGAGGCACTTTACTAAGGCTGTTTCATGAGGAGACACTAGCAGCTTTCGCTTCCCTATCTGCCATCTCGTTTCCGCAAATCCCCACATGTGAAGGGACCCAACAGAAAGAGACAGATTTACGCAAATAATACAAATGGAGGAGCGATTCCTGAACTTTTTGAAACTAACGGATGGAAGCTATTGAATTTTTTAATAGCTTCTAAAGTGCTTTTCGAATCCGAGTAAATGACAAAATTAGTTGTCGCTACTTTGAACAACTATATCCAAGGCAGAGACTATGGCTGTTAATTCTCTGTGATATGGATGCAAAGTCAGGTAGTTTAGCTGTATATGCTGTATCACCAAGGATAACTGCACAGCCAACACCATACCCGACTTTGATCCATCCGTATATATTTTTGTCACATTAGTATGGACAGTTTCGTGCTCCAAGAATTTTCCCCTAATCTCTTCCTCAGGACAGTCTTTTTTGTTAAAAGCTTTTTGCACACGGATGCTTCTGGAATAAGCCATGGAGGATACACAGGATGTTTTACTTCCATGACTTTCTGGGATTTAAGATTATTACCCAATAACATCTTCATTTAGTCTAACTTGGAATGGTCTAGAGGCTCTTATACCAGAAAAGACCCGTGAGTCTGCTTCCCTCAGCACCTGGAAAGAGGGATTTTGGAGAGCACTTTTAATCTAGCCATGTACCTTAATCTAGTTCTTGCCTTCTCAAATCAAGGGAAGTTGGTTAGTATCAACATATATGCTTTCAACAGGCGAAGTTCTAAAAGCCCCTGAGCATATTCTCAGCCCCATATTGTGTACAACATTCTAGTTCCTTCAGCCTGGTTTGACAAGCTGAGGAATAAATCTGACAGCCATAGTCTAGCTTGGACCTACACAACGAGTCATATAGTCTCAGCAGGGATTTTTTATCAGCTCCCCAACTAAATCCAGAAAACAAACCTTTAAAATATTCAGAGATTGTTTAACCTTAATCTTTAAGGAGTTTATGTGGCTGGCCCATGTCAATTTCTGGTCAATGGTCATTCCCAAAAAAATTTCACTTCATTTTCATAAGGAATGATAGATCCTTTTAAACTGAGTGTGGGAAACCTCTTCCACACGCTGGCACCTAGTAAATCTTGCAGAAACTGTTTTAGAGGAGGAGAATTTAAAGCCATCTCATCAGCCACTTTGTAATGGCATTAACAGACCTTTGCAGATGTTTACATACTGACAAGGCATCATATCCTGTGCAGTATATTGCAAGGTCATCAACAAAAAGTGAGCATTAACAGGTGATGATATTTGTTGGACTATACTGTTTATTGCCACTGAAAAAAGTGTTACGCTTAAAACGCTTCCTTGTGGAACACCCTCCTCCTGCACAAAAGGTTGGGAGAGAGTGTTGCCCACTCTAACCTTAAAGAATCTCTCTGTTAAAAAGGAATATACAAATTTAATCATTCTTCCACATATGCCCATCTGTGCAATTGTTTTATGATGCAATTCTCCAAGTAGTGTCATATGCTTTCTCAAGGTCGAAAAATACGCCAATAGTCTGACATCGTTTTGGCAAATCCTTGCTGGATTTGATTGGTCAGCCTCAGCAAGGGATCAAGGGTGGAACGATTTTTCCTGAAACCAAATTGAAATGGAGATATTAGTCCTTTTGCTTCCAAGTGCCAAACTAATCTGGTGTTAATCATTTTTCCATCAGCTTACACACACAGCTGGTAAGAGCTATTGGTCTATAGCTGGTGGCTTGGGAAGCGTCTTTATTAGGCTTTTTTATGGGAACAATTATGGATATTTTCCAGTCCTTGGGTAAAATTCCAGTTTCCCATATTTGGTTTATAATCTTGAGCAGATACTTTTTGGCATCATCTGGGAGGTGTTTAAGCATTTCATATAAAACTGTATCACCCCCTGGAGCTGTTGATTCAGTTGAAGAGAGTGCCTCCCGAAGTTTCTTTAAGGAAATTGTGATTGTATGGTTTCAGATTACCAGATTCAAATTTCAGAGTCATTTCGGCATTCCGAATTCTTTGAAATTCTAGAGAATAATTGTCAGGGCTAGAAACTTGAGAAAAGTGTGTTTTCCCAGCTCATTGGAACAAATTCAGTGGGCTCTGTGATCAGTGTGTTATTGACCTTTAATGAGGGTAATGGTGACGCAACAAATTTTCCACTTAGTTTCCTGATTTTGCGCCACACCACTCTCAATGGAGTTTTGGAATTTATTCCATTGATATAGTAAAGCCAACTTTCTCTTTGGCTTTCTGTAAAAGCGCGCTGCTTGGCTAACGCACGATTATAGATTAATTTAGACTGAGGGGCGCCACTAGTTTTGTATCGTCGGTAGCACTTCCTAGTGACTTTCCTCAGAATACCACATGTCTTATTCCACCAGGGAACTGCAGGTCTACGAGGTTTACCTTTTGTCTTGGGAATCGAGCCCTCAGCACTCTTCAGAGTGGATTCAATAAAGTAGTCATAGGCATCCAGGTGAGAATGAAATGACTCAAACTTCCTATCTAGATTGACTCCTTTACTGAACTTGTCCCAGTCAGCATCTTCTACCTTCCACCTTAGGTAATGTTTCAAGATGGAGCATTTACAACATATTTCAGATGGATCGGGTAATGATCACTTCCATTCAAATCTTCATTAACAGACCAGTTTAAAGTCAAGGTGGATATTTTTTTTTTGTTGAGGAAATGCTAAGGTCCAGTGCAGAGAGATGATTATTATGAATTGCTGTGGAAGGTCATTGACCCATTATTATATAGGGCGACATCATTCGTGTCAATAAGGTCCTCGATTATTTTTCCCTTTGCTGTCTAAACACCACACTTCCCCAACCGGGGGTTGTGGGCATTAAAATCTCCTAATAAGAGAAAAGGAGTGGGAAGTTGGTTAATCAAGGATGCTGAATATCTCCAATGTTAAAGAAAGATCTGGTGGGAGGTATAATGAACAAACCGTTATCCTTTTGTCTAATATGACTGAGACAGCAACAGCTTGTAGAGTTGTATTTAATTGTATTGTGGAGTGCTGCAGAGATTTATTAACAATAATTGCAGCACCTCCATGGGCACGATCACCAATTGGGGGAAAAGAGTTAAAAATAGCATAATCAAGTCCAGGATTATAAGGAGAGTTACCTAACATAGTCTCCTGCAGGCATACAATCCCTGGATTGAATTCATGCATTAAAACTTTAAAGTCTTCTCCGGGTCCGGGTCTGAGACCTTACAGTTCCACTGAAGGACATCGAACGTGAATGTTAAGGTGGTAATGTACTACTTCCCACTCTTTGGTGGGAGGGGAAGTACTGATCCTAGGTTGGAGAGGAAAATTCTCCTTAATAAGAGATTGGTTTTCTTGATCCCTTTTCATCTTTATCAGAGATTAGGTTCTTTGCCGACAAACAGCTTTTCTGAAATTCGAGGCTGATGCTCAGGATTTTTACTATGATTGAGGTGCATCACTACTGCTATTAGTATTGGGGCGGCAGACTGATGAGAACTCGCATGTCTTTGAATGGATCTGCTTTCGGAACTATCTTCTTGGGGAAGAGAGAATCCTTCCAGAACACTGTAACCATTGAAGTTTTTATGATAAAAACTTTCATTATTCGGGGATGTGTTTCTTATACGCTTCTGGTGGGCGCCAGCTTTAGTTTTATCAATGTTTCTAGTAACTGTGATAATTGATGGATCCGAGCTAGATCTCTCTAGTTTGGACCACTCCTTTGGTTGCTTCTTGGTGATGATATTATTTGTGAATTTGCAAACTTTGCTTAGGGGCTGAATTTGCAACCGTTACATTTGTATCAACGTGAGAGGATAAATTGTCCATGCTTTTGGAAGAACAATTTTTGGTATTGGGCTTCAGAGCACTTGCTGACATAAGTTTCCGATTATTATTTCCTGTGCAAGGAGAAACAGGTTTCCGATGCTTACTATTAGATTCTATTACTGGTGGCCTCTCATTGCTAGAACTCTTCATCAACTTTATTACAGAAGCATAGGTAGAGTTGGCACTCTTGTTAGCCCCCATTACCACACGCTTTGCTGCACTGATGCTGAGATGTCATTATCAGCCACTGCCAACAACATCCTTGCTCATACTTGTATCTGAGGCAAGTCCTACTGTTTGGAGAATGATCACCCTTGCACTGGAAACAATAACGGGCTGCTTCGCACTTGTCCAAATTGTCATGCTCAGCAGAGCACACAAGAACATCTCTTATTGTTTCCACATGAGTCTTGAATGTGGCCATATTCAAACATTTGCGAAACATTTGTTTAGGGTTTCTTTTATATTTTTTGACTGCATTCCTCTGGCCAATTTGATGGGTTTATCAGGCAAGTTTTATTGGTAGGGAAAGTTTTTTTAAGCAGCTTGCATCTCTCCCATGGCCAACATTGATGGTATCAGGCCAAGTAATTGGAGGAGAAAGTTAAAAAAGCATAGGGGCATCTCCTCCCAATTTTTTACATGAGATACACAAAGGAGGGCACCTTAGGAGAATCTCCTCCTCATTAAAAACATGCAAGTCTCTTGAATAAAACTACCCCTTTCAGCGTGTTAAAGAATCTGTGCGATGTTATAGCCTCAATATTTCCACTTTCTGGGGGTTTAAACTTTGATAATAAAATAGCTTGCGTCTCATTGCCTGCTTTTATGAGTAAGTTCTTTCCATATCGTTTCAGATTACCAATAGGAATAGAACCCACTTTGTTCTCAATACATTCTGCAGCTTTAATGAAATTTTTCCTTCCCTCTTTATAACTGGCAACATGCCATATAGGGGGAGGAAGCGTCCTGGTATATGTTGCTGGTCACATTCTTCATTCTTAGGAACAAAATCGAAGGCTCATCATTCAAATTCCTCACCGAAAACACCTTAGTGCTTTTAAAACAGTGTCATTTAGAATGTTGGCCATTTAAATTCGTTTGTGCCTTCGCTAGCTTCTTGGGGAGAGGAAAATCCTAATGTATGCAGAAAGAAAAAGATGCTGTCTTTTTCTAGAAGCATCTTAACCTCCTCCACCTTACCAAACTGTGTTTTTGCGATACTATGCAAGCACTCGTAGTCTAACGAAAGGCTTGCATTAGTGCAATAAAGCACTCTATTGTTCATATCAAATCCACCAGTTTTAATAGCACCCTGGTGTCTCGGTGCATGGTTCTTTGTGATAGCCGAGCTCATATCCGTGTCCATGCCTGAAGTTGTCGCCAGTGCCGTTTAAGTAACGTCAGATCCAGGGGAGGGCAAACATTGGGTCGATATCCATAGATTCAAATATATTTGTAGACTGCTTGGTTATATCAAGAAGGTATCGTGGGTCAGTCAGGTATTCAAATTCTCCACCAATGGCACAAGTGAGAGTCGACTCCCAATGGTCCACCCCATACCCTACCCTTACGGGATAGCACCAATACGCTTGCAGTGGCCCAGGTATAAGCCTATCCGCCTGCTGGGAGTTCTACCCCCACTAATGGGGACCGACTCCCCACTCCAAACGTATTGGTGGGCTTCCGGACAAAAGCCAGGAGTCCCATCCCAAACACCAGCCCCCCTGGATTCCGATGGGCTGATGTTTGGAGATGGTTCCGCCCATCAAGGTAGCAATGGGAGGGTCCATCACTACTCTTGGGTCCAAACCATATCAGGTGGCGACTCAACCACCACAACTCTCACAATTAGCTTCGAATGCAAACCCCTTCCAAAACACGATCCCTTCTCAGACTCACCTAAGCAGTAAAATTTAACAAAAGTGGGATATTCCACATAATTAATCCAAAATGCTAATAAAAAATATTACATGAAGGAGAAGGATGTAGTAAGAATGAAAAATTGCAGAAAGAAGGAAAAGTTCTGACTAATTTAGTTGGATCAGCAGCTAGGCCCCAAGGACCACTGAGAAAACAACCCCCACCAGGCATCAGAGCCCAGCTGCTGGTCCCTAAGCCCCCTACCCACGCCAAGAAGGGTCAGCATCTAGGGGGGAATTTCTGTCGGGGACGACGGAGTCTTAGCTATGTATATATCTGACAGGTAAGTTGAATGCATAAAAATGGTTTTTTGGTTCTACCGCCCTTAATAATTGAAATTCTTCACTTTTTTTTGAAGTTTTGTTAAAAAGTTGATATTTCTACACCTTCCCCCCAAAAACTTTTCAAAAATCATTCCACGTTGCTGTATCACAATTTTCTCAAAAAATTTTCTCAAAATTTTGAAATTTACATATTTGTCAAATAGGTTCTGCAAATCCCCTAGATTAATTTAGCATCTTCCTTACAGAGGGAATTAATCATTTTTCTTTCAGAGGGGTAATATTCTCATGCTCAATCATGTCCTAATGGGTAAGTTAAGCTAAAGGACACTAGCCAGGGACTTGATGAAGAATCACGTCGCCTGGCAATATGGAATATTCTACATGATAAATTATGCTTTATCCACAAACTCACTAAGGCTAATAATTACTACTTAGCTATAGCAGATGAAGCAACAGTAAAAAAAATAATTCATCCTGACACCAAACTTGCTCTTCATAATAATAAGTTTGAAGTTCTTGACCCCCCTCATCTGAATGCTTCAAGTACATTGGTCGTAACCCAGGCTGACAGTTAGGTATATGTATAATCAATCAAAGAAGAGCTCAAGTATGAAATGAGCAACGTAAGGTGTTGTGAAGGTTACAGCAATCATTAAGCTTCCTGAAACTTGAGTCTACCCAAATGGTGAGAGACTGTCTCATTAAAGGACTTCTCATCTCTGGCCAATCCTTCCCACCTAGATTCCTAAGTCAGGAGATTTATGCTGTTCCACCCCAGTGTATGAGATGCTACAGTTATGAGCATACAAAAGAGAACTGCCCCAAGCCAAGTACCTATAAAATCTGTTCAATATGTGCCTCTGAAGAACACTATTGGACTGATTGCACCAACCAAGAAAATCCAAAGTGTATCACTTGTAATGGGGATCACCCAACCATGGCTGCAAGATGCCCAACCAGGAAAACTTTGACCAAGGACCAGGCTAAAACGATCAGGAACCAAACAATCCCAGATCACTCCAAACAAGACCTCGCTCAAGCCACAGCCTCAACTGCGCCGAATAGTTCAATCACACCCAACAACAACATCTCACTTCATCAGCTCACTGTAATTAACACAGCTATAATCACTGCATATTTGAGTGAAACAGTTGAACCAGGCACTTTCCAAACAATGATGGACGCTTTCTACAAAGCTAATGGTCTACCGTTGATTAAAATCCCTACAGAGGCTATCAAGCTAGCCAAGAAAAGTTTCAACATTGTTAAAGTCAGAAAATCAAAAACAACACCAGCCCTAATCAGCCCCCTGACAATGATGACGACATGGAAACTGATGAAGCCAACAGGAAAAGAATATTAAGCGATTCAGACTCTGAAGTTGAAATGCCTTCACACCCTGCAAAAAAAACAGCCACCTCAACAATCACAAGCATCAACCTCAACCTATAACAATACAGACCCTGAAATACAAGGAGCTTTGGCTCTTCCAAGCCTCCCTTCCATCAATCAAACCAAGAACCCCAAAATTGGGCTTAAACTATACATTTCCATTAACACGGCAAACCCCAAAAACCCAACCCACAATACCCTCAAGGGGATGATTTTCGACTATAAAACGATGAAGTACATTTTCACAGAGAAATTAGACAATAATACAGTCAACAATACATTACTGATGGAACAATAGAACTTGACAAATATAGTAGCAGGATCACGAGGATAAACCACGATAAATTCCAAAAATTAAACTCAGGGTTCTTTGACTTAACGAAAGGAAAAACACCATAATGGACACTCTCACAGTCATTCAACATAACGTACTGAAGTGGACATTCCTTCGTAGTAAGGAACTAAGTAACATTTATTCTTCTTTCTCCCCACATCTTATACTTCTAAATTCCACGGGGATACCCAACTCCACTCGCATCAAGATCTGGAACTACAACGTTTTCCAATGCAACACCACTAATGATCAAAATGCCAGGACAGCGATAGCAGTAAGACGGGATATCACAGTCAAATTAATAGACGGATTCAATCATGACCTAATTGCGGTAGAACTACAGACAGTTCGGGGACCAGTAATCATAGCAACTACTTATTTACCCCCCAGGAACCCAGTATTTCCTCAACAAGATATCTTGTCCTTAATGAGACGCAATATCCCTGTCTATTTACTAGCTGACCTAAATGCAACTCACCAGCCCTGGGCCACAATAGCACAAAATCCCAGAGGCACCTTAATTCAAGGTCTTATGAACAGGAATCTAGTTTACTTCCTAGGACCAGATTTTCAAACATACTTCAGCAGAAGATCCAAGGGCAAACCTGACATCCTTCTGTCTAACAGATACCACATTTTCAATTATTCAATCACTCAGGGTCCTTTTAACTTCCTCAGACCACATACCTATACTATTAAAACTTACTGTGAGACCTATTATGGTAGCCACCAGCCCAACACTCGATTTGAACAATGCCAACTGGGAACGTTTCAAGGATATTCTCGATGACTCTCTCTCAAACTATGATGAACCTGATAACATCAGAAAGGATGAATCCTACATCGATGATAAAATAACTTTTTGGTACAGGATGATCAAAGAAGCACAGAACTTTGTATACCCCTCAAAACTTTCAGGATCTTACCATATTCTAAGAAACGGAGAATCTTAAGCAATTAACAATATTACTATAAAACAAGCCCGTTTTAGTTTTAATAATAATCAGGCCCCAACACAGCAGCCTATTAGAATACTTACAAAAAATATTAAAGAAAGAATTAAAATAGAAGCTAAGGAAATCATCAATTCGACTTGGGAGACACTTCTAAATAAAATTGAAGGAATCTATAGAGACCAGGAAAGTTCTGGAAAATGATCAGAAGGCGTCTGGGATCACATACTGAACTACAGCCTACATACTCCATAACAACAGGAAAATCTTTTCACCCCGAGACCAGGAACCAATCTTCAGAGAATTCTGGTCTAATATCTTCAGAATAAAAACCCATGGGGAGAATTTAAGGTTTAACTTGCAACATGAACAACGAGTGATGCAGCACTCATGAACATGACGACCAAATAATACCATACGATACGGTAGACCTCGATAGATTAGATGTTGGAGACCAGTTTATAAACCAATACAACTGCAAGTATCATCAAAATAATCAATAATTTTAAAAACAAAGCACCTGGCCATTCTAGAGTAAACAAAATTATCATCAAGCACCTTCCAACTCCATGCTGGACTTTCTAAGAGTCATTTTCAATGACCCCATAAGTATGGGCTACTGGCCAGACTTTTCAAGAAAGCACTACTTCCCTTTGTGGGGGGAAAAAGGGTAAGATCTAATAATACTGTTTCTAACTATAGACCAATTTACCCTTCTAGAAATACCTGGTAAGATCCTTGAAAAAATCGTTCAAATAAGGTTTAATGAGTTCCTCGAAGATAATCTACTAACCAATAATAACCAATATGGGTTAGGTACTCAAAGCAAAAGGAACTCAGCTTGCATTAACTAGACTATATGAGTTCATAGCAGTCAAGAAAAGTTTAGGATACGGCTGCAACCTTATCTCTAGGGATGTCAGTCGAGCCTTCGATAAAGTCTGGCATGACGGTTTAAAATACAAACTTTTGGAGGCACAATTGCCAGATTTACCAACCAGACTGCTATGTAACTTCTTGACAACCGTTTGTGGCAAGAATTAAAATTAAAGACTTCATAGGACCAGAGTTCCAGTTACAGTCAGGGGTACCTCAAGGTAGCATTCTCTCCCCATCACTCTACAACTTTTACATTAAAGACACCCCTCCTCCATCTCAAGGTTGCCTTCAAATTATGTTTGCAGATGATTACACCCAAGTAATAACATATCCTACCAAAGCCAAATGTATGCTGCAAAGAAAGACTGTTAGAGAAATACAGAAAATCCATAACTACGAAAAGAAATGGAAGATAACTACAAATATGAATAAATTCCAGCTCCTCTCAATTTCTGCTCGACATCCATGGACATTATAGTCAACAACAGGAGAATTCCATATAAACCAACAAGTCACAATTCTGGGTGCAAATTTCAAAAATCAGGATTTCTTCCCCATGTACAGGCGAGAATAGCTACCGCATGGAAAAACTGTCAGTAGATTAAAAAGATTCAAAGGACTGTCGACAAAAACAACTCAAACTATATAAATCATAGCCAGGCCACAGCTAGAATACCCAGCCATCATATTTGGAGCACTTACGTAGTAAAACAGTACTTAGTAAAATGCAAGCAGTTCAGAATAAAGCTCTGAGGCAAGCATATAGGGAAAGTCCCCCCTATTTCAACACATTAAGGGAGTTGCATAATCACTCAAAATTGGAGCCTCTGAATATCAGGTTCCATAGACTTGGGCAGAAAACTTGGGACAAATTAAGTTTAGAGGACGATAACTTATTCACAACACTAGAGATCTCACCATAAACCAAGTCAGAGATCAACTACTGGTGGAGTAGACTTGAGCCAAACGCCAATTGTGACCCCCCCAGTCCAAGGTATATATATATACTGACTAAAAAAAAAAAAAAATAATAATAATAATAATAATAATAATAAAATTCATAATAACAAACAAATAATAAAAAACATAAGATGCTTGTACATCTCTATCCTACTAACATATAAAATCAATTCCAGTTATCAGGCGATGAACCAAATAACTGTTTCCATGCCTTTCTTCTCTGTCTTGTCCTTGCATGTAGCTAAACCAGTAATCTAACTTCGCAGAGGGTCTGCCCCTCACTTTTTTTCTCTTCTACTATACTTCACTTTCCCTCCCTTTATTCCTTCAACCTTTCCCCATCCCGAGTATCCGCGTTAAGCTTAAACTGGATTGTATCCAGAGGTACTCTTCCTTCTCCCCTATTCCCCACTTCCCTATCTTATCCTAGTCCTAGTCATCTCTCACTCACTCTCTGCCAGAGTGAGAGACAGAGGATGTCTTGGACACTAGTCTCCAGCGACGACGCCGACTTCCACTGGGCGCCTTTGGACGCTCCTTCCTCTTGCCTCTGCGAGGCAGAGGAGGACCCTCCAAGCCCTCCAGCTCCTGAAGAAAGCAATTTCTGCGCCGCCAAGCCCTTGTGTCACAGAATCTGACAACGACATGGTCGACAGTTCGCCGACAGAAGGAGGCAGGAGGTGGTTCCAGACGGGTGGGGATGCCCCACTCCAAGCAGCCGCTCCTACCACTGCTCCTACTACTGCTCCTACTACTACTGCTGGAACGGAACTTCCTAAGTTTCGAGTCACAGCAAGTGCTGAAAAGTCTGCTTACTTATTAATAGCAGACTTGGAAGCCAAAATATAAGCAATTAAAAATGACAGTTAAAACCTAACAGGAATGCTGATTTGATCATTTCTCCAAGACGAGAAAGAAACAGCCGAGTTTCTGAAGAACAACACTCCTTTCCAGTCTTAGATCCGAATGAACGGATCAAGAAGGCTGTAATTTGCAAGTTCCGACCTGCCTGCCCCTAGAAACCGATCCTTCAGCTGCAGAACGTCGTAGACCGCCGGAGATGTATCGGAAAATCGGGAGAACCGACGAGAAAGATCATCGCCACCTTCAAGGGGACATATCCCAAGACATGTATCCCTCGGAGTATGGGGAAATTTCCCCACAGAAGCCTTCACACCTGAGCCATACGATGCTTCAAATGTCAAAAGTTTGGGCATCACAGCAGCCGCTGCAAAGGACAAGAAAAGTGTGGGATATGCAGCCAGCCACACCCCACACAACAATGCCTCGATACCTACAAGAAAGGTGAAGAAGTGACCAGCAAATGCCCGAATTGTTACAGCCAACATCATGCTTGGAACAAGCGCTGCACTGCAAGATTGGAGCGAGTTGCAAGGATGAAAGGCGTTCCTCCCCCTAAGGAGCCGACTCTGAAGCCATCAAAACAAGAGACATCGAAGCCACAGCAAATTACCCACTGCACCACAGCAAACAACTGCCGCCCAAAACCACATAGACAACGTCGTACAACCAGAAAGAAAGTCGACTACACACCGAAACCAAGAGTACCTGCGCCATTACCTTCACCAAATACCATCTCACCTCCAAAAAACCGACCCTCTCCCTTCCCTACTACCGTTCCCCAACTCCAACTCCTTCCTCCTCCAGAGTTCCAGCCAGTGCCAGCAGAGAGAGAGATGAAACAGCCAGTGACTGTGTTACAATCACAGTAGAAGGGATACTTATTCTCTTCGAGAAGTTGACAGGGAAACCTGTCGACTGGAAGGCACTGCTGGAAGTCATACAACCACACTCATTCAGAATCCTCGTCCTAAAGCAACTGCTGTTCGATTCGAATAAGCAGATTAAAATCAATATGACATAGGAAATTTTAATTTCCACAAAGAGAGAATTAATTCTTTGGAGTATTCTCCAAAAGAGTTTCTTGCTTTTTCTTGATCTAAAATGTTTTCCATTTCCTTCCTGATTTTCTAACACTCAATCAGGACTCTCTGCTGTAAAAACTTTTTACTACTGCCTGTCCTTCTCTTCCTTTCTTTTTATAACCACCATCATTCTCATTCCAGATCACATCTACTGTTACGGGCTGCTCATAGAGCAAGAGCCCGTGCTGGCATTTATGTCAGCTTAACCTTCAACAACAAACAACACCATTTCTTCAGGAAGAGAGGTTCCAGACGCAGCAGAGAGAGGACGTAAGCAGACTAGCTCCGAGGTGTCTGGTAGAGAGAGTTGTAGGGTCACACGAAGCGCAGCAGAGTGCAGCCAGCCAGCCAGCATCCAGCCAGCAAAAAACCTCCCAAACCTTTCCAACTTTCCCCACATCCCAAATACCTTCCCAAAACCCTTCAGTCCGAACCCATACCCAAACCTTCCCTTCATCCTGTTCCGAACCATATTCCCAAAACCTTACCCTTCATCCTAGTTCCGAAACCATATTCCCAAACCTTCCCTTCATCCTAGTTCCGAACCATATTCCCAAACCTTCCCTTCATCCTAGTTCCGCCAACCATAAAACCTTTTTACCTTCCCAGCATACTGAAAGTTCTTCGTTTCAGACATTTTTTCGATCGTCCTGGAGAATCTGCTGCAGGTGGAACAGTCTAGTTCCCCCCTTGGATCAAGGGATTGGGTAAAAAGGCGCGCTGCGGGGGGGTAATAAACTCCTCTCAGCCCCCTGGAGATGGGAAGGGAAGAGCAAAGAATGGACGCAAGTCAATCTTTTCACTTCAACTTTAGCAAAATCTTGGACACAAAAAACACGCCTCAGACTTTAATACAACACCACACACTTTCCGCATTTCACAACTTAAACAAACAGACCTCTGGTCTTGCAGATAATAAAAAATAAGTAAAAAAAAGTATATGACAAGTGTGTTGCAGTACTATAGCACTAATCAATCATCATCATCACCACATCAGCAATCACCATCCCTGGTCTTCCAGGAAATAAAATATAAGTAATCAATTATAGAACATCATCAACACATCATCACCATCCACCACTTCATGGATTAACTTGTAAACACAGCACGGAAGGATGCCTTCTATTAAGATAATAGACCGGGGGGCTGGGAGATTTGAGGAAGGGAAAAGAAAAAATTTATGAACTATCAGGGGAACAGAAATTGGATATATCAGGGTAAGTCAAGGATATAAAAAACTCAATATACATTGTAGTAAGGGAGGAGGATGTTGACAAAATCTTGGGTGAGAAAGTCACAAAGAGGTTTAACAGAGAAAAATTAGACATCGTGCCACCACCAGGGGAGAGGGGTCTTAGGACAGTACGTAGTCCTAAAAGTACGTGAATAAACATGTAGATAATTACGACGACAAAGAAAAGGCAGCCACCATCAAGGAGAGGCAGGCGTGGGCTGAGATAGAGGAGGTCTCAGTAATTAATAAAGATATTAAAGATGCCAAAAATAAAACAATAAAAGTAATATTCAAGACAAGAGACATGGCCCTTAAGGCACAGCGAGATGGGCTGGTCATTTGCAACCAGTTCATCCCTGCACATCAAGTGCAGAAAGAAATGAGTACCCCCATACCCCATTGCCACAACTGCCTCTCCTATGAACATCTCGTGAAAGAGTGCAAGAAACCAAGGCAGAAAAACCTGCATAAAATGCAGCCAAGTAGGACACTTTGCTGTCGAATGCAACAACCCTTTAAAATGTATACACTGTGGAGGAGGGCATGCCGCCTTAGACAGGTCATGCCCTGTCAGAATAAACATTAGGAAAAAAAAAAAAACAGAAGAAATGATGACAGGCAGAAGCCACCAAAATACAAACGGTAAATAATAACAAGTCATACAGCGCAGCACTAAAGACAAACCACCATCACAGCCACACCAGCACCACAACACCACCACCAACACACATACACCAGCAAGCACTAACTCCCAGATGTGGCACATTTATAAACAGCCACATATTTGCTGCAATGCAAGACATGGCGGGTACCAGGGACCTACCCAGTTGGCCCTAAATAACTACTATAAAGAAAACTATCTCCCCCAGGTCAAATCCCGGCAAATGGCAAATGGCCAACCAAATACTCTCAAAATTAACTAACCTTGTAAACACGCAAACACAAACCACAAGTAACTCCAATCCCATTCACAGCCAACACCACACGGAACAAACGAGCCATCCGAAACACCGCACATTACACACACGTCACCAAGAGACGAACTCACACCGACCCAAAATGGAACGAAACAATAATTGCAAAAACAACCCACAATACATTGCACAAGATAAACAAGACATATGCGAAAACAAATTAGAAATAATATACCCGAATGAATGGAACAATGATATAAACATACACACCAACAGCAGAAAAAACATTGTAATTGACAATTACATTAGACATAAGTGTATCGCCAACACAGAGGGCGCCATGCCACATTGTTACCTGAGGGAAAAACTACACAGCCTAATCTTGCACAACCAAGTCCCCTATTCATTCATCAAATTCTCCACCCTAAGTGAAGAGGAAATAAATGAATCAATAAGAAACGACCAGAAACTAAAATACAGCTTTCTATGTCTATAATTTATAGTAAATTTCTTATTTCAATCATGCTTAATACAATTAAAATTAATTCAGATAAATGTAAATTGACAAAAAGTCGACATAGAGAGCTGTTATAATGAATTCCGACACCTGGACCCAGACATAATTCTTCTGAATGCTACAGGGACAACAGATGATTCCCCCATCAAGTTTTTTGGATACCGAGTGTATCTGAAAAACACAGATGGGGAGGACCACGCTGGGGTAGCTGTAGCAGTCAAACATCAGATTAAACACAGACTAATGACTGATTTCACGGAAGACACGGTGGGAATCAAACTAGAGACGAACATAGGACCAGTCAGTATTGTTACTACATATATACCGTGCAGACGCAATTACATATACCAGAAAGACTTCAATACTGTTTCACAGAGGCGAGAGCCAACTTATTTG
>NC_087202.1:1210781-1228627 GCF_015104395.2 Macrobrachium nipponense | reverse complement strand
GGCGCTAACACTCCCACCAAGAGGCCAGTTGTTCTTGTACTGCCCATGATAATCTTCCTTGAAGCTTCTCCCACGTCAACTGCATGACGCCTTTCGTCATTCAATCGGGGGTAGAAGTAGGAAAGGGTTCTTCTGCGTCCTCGTCGGGTGACGCTGACGCCACCTTCGCCTTCTTAATAGACGAGGGAGCATCATCTGAGAAACGCTCTGGGCTCGAATCAAATTCGGGTTCTTTCAAATGCCGTTTCAGAGGCCTCGATAAATCCGACTCCTTCCACCCTCGTTTAGGTGAGGGAGAGGGAGAGGATGAGAAACACTCACGAAGGACGCTTTTTCTAAAGCGCCCTTGAGCAGCCTGCCACGAAACAGAGCTTGCTGAAGGGACGTCTGACCGTTGGGGATTCCCCACGACCTCCTTAAGGCTTTCGACTTTCCTTCTCCTCTGGGCATGGGAGCTTGGAAGAGGTCTAGGCCTGGGAGCGTCGCAGGGACGATCAAACGCCCCCTCCACAACACTGGGAGAACTCACTTCACTGTAATGCTCACTTTCACTAGCCTTACCTTGTAAGTCCGCCATTTTGGACTTCATGTCTCGAATAGTAGCTTTCAGATCGGCGATTTCCGAGGCCGATTCCGAAAGTAAACCTTGTGAATTAGACACATAGGGAGAATCTAAATCATCAGGATTAGAAAAGTATCAATGAAAGGCTCAATAGGCCTTGAACTCACACCTTTCAGACGTCTAACCCTATCCCTCTCTAACTTCTTCAAATAAGAAGTTAAAGTCTTCCATTCTTCTGCATTTAATCCCTCGCATTCATGACAAGTATTAGTAGCAGAACACTGAAACCCCCTACATTTACGACATACAGTGTGAGGATCAACCGAAGCTTTCGGTATCCTCACCCTGCAGCCTACATTCACACACATTCTCACACTCACATTTGAATCAGACATACTGAGAAAAATCCAAAAAGCAAGTCCAAAACAGTCCACAGTAGCGAATGCCAAAAACACGATCCAGATAAGTCACCAAAAAGCCGATAAACGATGATCAAAGGATGAAATAAGAATCTAAGTCAGGAGGTAATAGCAACAATGTTGATACCACCGGCGACAGAGAAAATATGATAGAAAACGGGGATGGTTCCTAGTCCTGCCGCCCAGGGCAGGCCGGTAGATCACCTGACCTACCTGTAGCGAGTGGCGCGAAATTTGAATTTCTGTCGGGGACGACGGAGTCTTAGCTATGTATATATCTGACAGGTAAGTTGATTGTATGAAAATGGTTTTTTGGTTCTACCGCCCTTAATAATTGAAATTCTTCACTTTTTTTTTGAAGTTTTGTTAAAAAGTTGATATTTCTACACCTTCCCCCCTTTTCAAAAATCATTCCACGTTGCTGTATCACAATTTTCTCAAAAAATTTTCTCAAAATTTTGAAATTTACATATTTGTCAAATAGGTTCTGCAAATCCCCTAGATTAATTTAGCATCTTCCTTACAGAGGGAATTAATCATTTTTCTTTCAGAGGGTAATATTCTCTGCTCAATCATGTCATAATGGGTAAAGTTAAGCTAAAGGACACTAGCCAGGGACTTGATGAAGAATCACCGTCGCCTGGCAAAATATGGAAATTCTACATGATAAATTATGCTTTATCCACAACTCACTAAGGCTAATAATTACTACTTAGCTATAGCAGATGAAGCAACAGTAAAAAAATAATTCATCCTGACACCAAACTTGCTCTTCATAATAATAAGTTTGAAGTTCTTGACCCCCCTCATCTGTATGCTTCAAGTACATTGGTCGTAACCCAGGCTGACAGTTAGGTATATGTATAATCAATCCAAAGAAGAGCTCAAGTATGAAATTGAGCAACGTAATGGTGTGAAGGTTACAGCAATCATTAAGCTTCCTGAAACTTGAGTCTACCCAAATGGTGAGAGACTGTCTCATTAAAGGATTCTTTCATCTCTGGCCAATCCTTCCCACCTAGATTCCTAAGTCAGGAGATTTATGCTGTTCCACCCCAGTGTATGAGATGCTACAGTTATGAAGCATACAAAAGAGAACTGCCCCCCAAGCCAAGTACCTATAAAATCTGTTCAATATGTGCCTCTGAAGAACACTATTGGACTGATTGCACCAACCAAGAAAATCCAAAGTGTATCACTTGTAATGGGGATCACCCAACCATGGCTGCAAGATGCCCAACCAGGAAAACTTTGACCAAGGACCAGGCTAAAACGATCAGGAACCAACAATCCCAGATCACTCCAAAACAAGACCTTCGCTCAAGCCACAGCCTCTCAACTGCGCCGAATAGTTCAATCACACCCAACAACAACATTCACTTCATCAGCTCACTGTAATTACACAGCTATAATTCACTGCATATTGAGTGAAACAGTTGAACCAGGCACTTTCCAAACAATGATGGACGCTTTCTACAAAGCTAATGGTCTACCGTTGATTAAAATCCCTACAGAGGCTATCAAGCTAGCCAAGAAAGTTTCAACATTGTTAAAGTCAGAAAATCAAAACAACACCAGCCCTAATCAGCCCCTGACAATTGATGACGACATGGAAACTGATGAAGCCAACAGGAAAAGAATATTAAGCGATTCAGACTCTGAAGTTGAAATGCCTTCACACCCTGCAAAAAAAACAGCCACCTCAACATCACAAGCATTCAACCTCAACCTATAACAATACAGACCCTGAAATACAAGGAGCTTTGGCTCTTCCAAGCCTCCTTCCATCAATCAAACCAGAACCCCAAAATTGGGCTTAAACTATACATTTCCATTAACACGGCAAACCCCAAAAACCCAACCCACAATACCCTCAAGGGGATGATTTTCGACTATAAAACGATGAAGTACATTTTCACAGAGAAATTAGACAATAATACAGTCAAACAATACATTACTGATGGAACAATAGAACTTGACAAATATAGTAGCAGGATCACGAGGATAAACCACGATAATTCCAAAAATTAAACTCAGGGTTCTTTGACTTAACGAAAGGAAAAACACCATAATGGACACTCTCACAGTCATTCAACATAACGTACTGAAGTGGACATTCCTTCGTAGTAAGGAACTAAGTAACATTTATTCTTCTTTCTTCCCAACATCTTAATACTTCTAAATTCCACGGGGATACCCAACTCCACTCGCATCAAGATCTGGAACTACGTTTTCCAATGCAACACCACTAATGATCAAAATGCCAGGACAGCGATAGCAGTAAGACGGGATATCACAGTCAAATTAATAGACGGATTCAAATCATGACCTAATTGCGGTAGAACTACAGACAGTTCGGGGACCAGTAATCATAGCAACTACTTATTTACCCCCACCCGGAACCCAGTATTTCCTCAACAAGATATCTTGTCCTTAATGAGACGCAATATCCCTGTCTATTTACTAGCTGACCTAAATGCAACTCACCCAGCCCTGGGCCACAATAGCACAAATCCCAGAGGCACCTTAATTCAAGGTCTTATGAACAGGAATCTAGTTTACTTCCTAGGACCAGATTTTCAAACATACTTCAGCAGAAGATCCAAGGGCAAACCTGACATCCTTCTGTCTAACAGATACCACATTTTCAATTATTCAATCACTCAGGGTCCTTTAACTTCCTCAGACCACATACCTATACTATTAAAACTTACTGTGAGACCTATTATGGTAGCCACCAGCCCAACACTCGATTTGAACAATGCCAACTGGGAACGTTTCAAGGATATTCTCGATGACTCTCTCTCAAACTATGATGAACCTGATAACATCAGAAAGGATGAATCCTACATCGATGATAAAATAACTTTTTGGTACAGGATGATCAAAGAAGCCACAGAACTTTGTATACCCCTCAAAAATTTCATCAAAACTTTCAGGATCTTACCATATTCTAAAGAAACAGAGAATCTTAAGCAATTACAATATTACTATAAACAAGCCCTAGTTTTAATTAATAATCATGGCCCAACACAGCAGCTATTAGAATACTTACAAAATATTAAAGAAAGAATTAAAATAGAAGCTAAGGAACTCATAAATTCGACTTGGGAGACACTTCTAAATAAAATTGAAGGAATCTATAGAGACCCAGGAAAGTTCTGGAAAATGATCAGAAGGCGTCTGGGATCACATACTGAACCTACAGCCTACATACTCCATAACAACAGGAAAATCTTTTCACCCCGAGACCAGGAACCAATCTTCAGAGAATTCTGGTCTAATATCTTCAGAATAAACCCATGGGAGAATTTAAGGTTTGACTTGCAACATGAACAACGAGTGATTGCAGCACTTCATGAACATGACGACCAAATAATACCATACGATACGGTAGACCTCGATAGATTAGATGTTGGAGACCAGTTTATTAAACCAATACAACTGCAAGATATCATCAAAATAATCAATAATTTTAAAAACAAAGCACCTGGCCATTCTAGAGTAAACAAAATTATCATCAAGCACCTTCCCAACTCCATGCTGGACTTTCTAAGAGTCATTTTCAATGAAACCATAAGTATGGGCTACTGGCCAGACTTTTTCAAGAAAGCACTACTTCCCTTTGTGGGGAAAAAGGGTAAAGATCTAACTACTGTTTCTAACTATAGACCAATTTCCCTTCTAGAAATACCTGGTAAGATCCTTGAAAAAAATCGTTCAAATAAGGTTTAATGAGTTCCTCGAAGATAATCTACTAACCAATAATAACCAATATGGGTTTACTCAAGGCAAAGGAACTCAGCTTGCATTAACTAGACTATATGAGTTCATAGCAGTCAAGAAAAGTTTAGGATACGGCTGCAACCTTATCTCTAGGGATGTCAGTCGAGCCTTCGATAAAGTCTGGCATGACGGTTTAAAATACAAACTTTTGGAGGCACAATTGCCAGATTTACCAACCAGACTGCTATGTAACTTTCTTGACAACCGTGTGGCAAGAATTAAAATTAAAGACTTCATAGGACCAGAGTTCCAGTTACAGTCAGGGGTTCCTCAAGGTAGCATTCTCTCCCCATCACTCTACAACTTTTACATTAAAGACACCCCTCCTCCATCTCAAGGTTGCCTTCAAATTATGTTTGCAGATGATCACACCCAAGTAATAACATATCCTACCAAAGCCAAATGTATGCTGCAAAGAAAGACTGTTAGAGAAATACAGAAAATCAATAACTACGAAAAGAAATGGAAGATAACTACAAATATGAATAAATTCCAGCTCCTCTCAATTTCTGCTCGACATCCCATGGACATTATAGTCAACAACAGGAGAATTCCATATAACCAACAAGTCACAATTCTTGGGTGCAAATTTCAAAAATCAGGATTTCTTCCCCATGTACAGGCGAGAATAGCTACCGCATGGAAAACTGTCAGTAGATTAAAAAGATTCAAAGGACTGTCGACAAAAACTCAACTCAAACTATATAAATCACTAGCCAGGCCACAGCTAGAATACCCAGCCATCATATTTGGAGCACTTACATAGTAAAACAGTACTTAGTAAAATGCAAGCAGTCAGAATAAAGCTCTGAGGCAAGCATATAGGGAAAGTCCCCCCTATTTCAACATTAAGGGAGTTGCATAATCACTCAAAATTGGAGCCTCTGAATATCAGTTTTCGTATACTTGGGCAGAAAACTTGGGACAAATTAAGTTTAGAGGACGATAACTTATTCACACCACTAGAGATCTCACCAAAACCAGTCAGATATCACTACTGGTGGAGTAGACTTGAGCCAAACGCCAATTGTGACCCCCCCAGTCCAAGGTATATATATATACTGACTAAAAAAAAAAAATAATAATAATAATAATAATAATAATATAAATCATAATTAACAAATAATTAAAAACATAGATGCTTGTACATCTCTATCTACTAACATATAAAATCATTCCAGTTTATCAGGCGATGAACCAAATTAAACTGTTTTCCATGCCTTTCTTCTCTGTCTTGTCCTTGCATGGTGGCTAAACCAGTAATCTAACTTCGCAAGAGGGTCTGCCCCTCACTTTTTTTGTCTCTCTACTATACTTCTTTCTTTCCCTCCCTTTATTCCTTCAACCTTTCCCATCCCGAGTATCCGCCGTTAAGCTTAAACTGGATTGTATCCAGAGGTACTCTTCCTTCTCCCCTATTCCCCACTTCCCTATCCTTATCCTAGTCCTAGTCATCTCTCACTCACTCTCTTCCAGAGTGAGAGACAGAGGATGTCTTGGACACTAGTCTCCAGCGACGACGCCGGACTTCCACTGGCCGCCTTTGGACGCTCCTTCCTCTTGCCTCTGCGAGGCAGAGGAGGACCCTCCAAGCCCTCCAGCTCCTGAAGAAGCAATTTCTGCGCCGCCAAGCCCTTGTGTCACAGAATCTGACAACGAATGGTCCGACAGTTCGCCGACAGAAGAAGGCCAGGAGGAGTTCCAGACGGGTGGGGATGCCCCCACTCCAAGCAGCCCGCTCTACCATACACTGCTCCTACTCTGCTCTACTACTGCTGGAACGGAACTTCCTAAGTTTCGAGTCACAGCAAGTGCTGAAAAAGTCTGCTTACTTATTAATAGCAGACTTGGAAGCCAAATATAAGCAATTAAAAAAATGACAGTTAAACCTAACAGGAATGCTGATTTGATCATTTCTCCAAGACCGAGAAACAGCCGAGTTTCTGAAGAACAAACATCCTTTCCCAGTTCTTAAGATCCGAATGAACGGATCAAGAAGGCTGTAATTTGCAAGTTCCCGACCTGCCTGCCCCTAGAACCGATCCTTCAGCTGCAGAACGTCGTAGAGGCCCGGAGATGTATCGGAAAATCGGGAGAACCGACGAGAAAGGTCATCGCCACCTTCAAGGGACATATCCCAAGACATGTATCCCTCGGAGTATGGGGAAATTTCCCCACAGAAGCCTTCACACCTGAGCCATTACGATGCTTCAATGTCAAAAGTTTGGGCATCACAGCAGCCGCTGCAAAGGACAAGAAAAGTGTGGGATATGCAGCCAGCCACACCCCACCAAACAATGCCTCGATACCTACAAGAAAGGTGAAGAAGTGACCAGCAAATGCCCGAATTGTTACAGCCAACATCATGCTTGGAACAAGCGCTGCAACTGCAGATTGGAGCGAGTTGCAAGGATGAAAGGCGTTCCTCCCCCGTCCTAAGGAGCCGACTCTGAAGCCATCAAAACAAGAGACATCGAAGCCACAGCAAATACCCACTGCACCACAGCAACAACTGCCGCCAAAACCACATAGACAACGTCGTACACCAAGAAAGAAAGTCGACTACACACCGAAACCAAGAGTACCTGCGCCATTACCTTCACCAAATACCATCTCACCTCCAAAAACCGACCCTCTCCCTTCCCTCACCTGTTCCCCAACTCCAACTCCTTCCTCCTCCAGAGTTCCAGCCAGTGCCAGCAGAGAGAGAGATGAAACAGCCAGTGACTGTGTTACAATCACAGTAGAAGGGATACTTATTCTCTTCGAGAAGTTGACAGGGAAACCTGTCGACTGGAAGGCACTGCTGGAAGTCATACAACCACACCTCATTCAGAATCCTCGTCCTAAAGCAACTGCTGTTCGATTCGAAAAGCAGCTTAAAATTCAATATGACATAGAAATTTTTAATTTCCACAAAGAGAGAATTAATTCTTTGGGAGTATTCTCCAAAAGAGTTTCTTGCTTTTTCTTGATCTAAATGTTTCCATTTCTTCCTTCCGATTTTCTAACACTCAATCAGGACTCTCTGCTGTAAAACTTTCTCTACTACTGCCTGTCCTTCTCTTCCTTTCATTTATAACCACCACCATTTCTCATTCCAGATCACATCTACTGTTACGTGCTGCTCATAGAGCAAGAGCCCGTGCTGGCATTTATGTCAGCTTAACCTTCAACAACAACAACACCATTTCTTCAGGAAGAGAGGTTCCAGACGCAGCAGAGAGAGGACGTATGCAGACTAGCTCCGAGGTGTCTGGTAGAGAGAGTTGTAGGGTCACACGAAGCGCAGCAGAGTGCAGCCAGCCAGCCAGCATCCAGCCAGCAAACCCCCCAAACCTTTCCAACTTTCCCCACATTCCCAAACCTTCCCTTCATCCTAGTTCCGAACCATATTCCCAAACCTTCCCTTCATCCTAGTTCCGAACCATATTCCCAAACCTTCCCTTCATCCTAGTTCCGAACCATATTCCCAAACCTTCCCTTCATCCTAGTCCGAACCATATTCCCAAACCTTCCCTTCATCCTAGTTCCGAACCATAAAACCTTACTTCCCCAGCCTACTGAAAGTTCTTCGTTTCAGACATTTCGATCTCCTGGAGAATCTGCTGCAGGTGGAACAGTCTAGTTCCCCCCTTGGATCAAGGGAGGGTAGGGTAAAAAGGCGCGCCTGCGGGGGGAATAACTCCTCTCAGCCCCCTGGAGATGGGAAGGGAAGAGCAAAGAATTGACGCAAGTCCAATCTTTTCACTTCAACTTTAGCAAAATCTTGGACACAAAAAACACGCCTCAGACTTTAATACAACACCACACACTTTCCGCATTTCACAACTTAAACAGACCTCTGGTCTTGCAGATAATAAAAATAAGTAAAAAAAAGTATATGGACAAGTGTGTTGCAGTACTATAGCACTAATCAATCATCATCATCACCACATCAGCATCACCATCCCTGGTCTTCCAGGAAATAAATATAAGTTAATCAATTATAGAACATCATCACCACAATCATCACCATCCACCACTTCATGGATTAACTCGTAAACACAGCGCGGAAGGATGCCTTCCATTAAGATAATAGACCGGGGGCTGGGAGATTTGAAGAAGGGAAGAAAAAATTTATGAACTATCAGGGGAAACAGAAATTGGATATATTCAGGGTAAGTCAAGGATATAAAAACTCAATATACATTGTAGTAAGGGAGGAGGATGTTGACAAAATCTTGGGTGAGAAAGTCACAAAGAGGTTTAACAGAGAAAAATTAGACATCGTGCCACCACCAGGGTGAGAGGGGTCTTAGGACAGTACGTAGTCCTAAAGTACGTGAATAAACATGTAGATAATTACGACGACAAAGAAAAGAAAAGGCAGCACCATCAAGGAGAGGCAGGCGTGGGCTGAGATAGAGGAGGTCTCAGTAATTAATAAAGATATTAAAGATGCCAAAAATAAACAATAAAAGTAATATTCAAGACAAGAGACATGGCCCTTAAGGCACAGCGAGATGGACTGGTCATTTGCAACCAGTTCATCCCTGCACATCAAGTGCAGAAAGAAATGAGTACCCCCATACCCCATTGCCACAACTGCCTCTCCATGAACATCTCGTGAAAGAGTGCAAGAAACCAAGGCAGAAAACCTGCATAAAATGCAGCCAAGTAGGACACTTTGCTGTCGAATGCAACAACCCTTTAAAAATGTATACACTGTGGAGGAGGGCATGCCGCCTTAGACAGGTCATGCCCTGTCAGAATAAACATTAGGAAAAAAAAAAACAGAAGAAATGAGACAGGCAGAAGCCACCAAAATACAAACGGTAAATAATAACAGTCATACAGCGCAGCACTAAAGGACAAAACACCATCACAGCCACACCCAGCACCACAACACCAACCACCACCACACACCAGCAAGCACTCAACTCCAGATGTGGCACATTTATAACAGCCACATATTTGCTGCAATGCAAGACATGGCGGTACCAGGGACCTACCAGTTGGCCTAAATAACTACTATAAAGAAAACTATCTCCCCCAGGTCAAAATCCCGCAAATGGCAATGGCCAACAAATACTCTCAAAATTAACTAACCTTGTAAACACGCAAACACAACCACAAGTAACTCCAATCCACACAGCCAACACACACGGAACAAACAGAGCCATCCGAAACACCGCACATACACACACGTCACCAAGAGACGAACTCACACCGACCCAAATGGACGAAACAATAATTGCAAAAACAACCACAATACATTGCACAAGATAAACAAGACATATGCGAAAAACAAATTAGAAATAATATACCCGAATGAATGGAACAATGATATAAAACATACACACCAACAGCAGAAAAAAACATTGTAATTGACAATTACATTAGACATAAGTGTATCGCCAACACAGAGGCACCATGCCAACATTGTCAACTGAGGGAAAAACTACACGCCTAATCTTGCACAACCAAGTCCCCTATTCATTCATCAAATTCTCCACCCTAAGTGAAGAGGAAATAAATGAATCAATAAGAAACGACAGAAACTAAAAATACAGCTTTCTATGTCTATAATTTATAGTAAATTTCTTATTTCAATTCATGCTTAATACAATTAAAATAATTCAGATAAATGTAAATTGACAAAAAGTCGACAGAGAGAGCTGTATAATGAATTCCGACACCTGGACCCAGACATAATTCTACTGAATGGTACAGGGACAACAGATGATTCCCCCATCAAGTTTTTTGGATACCGAGTGTATCTGAAAAACACAGATGGGGGGAGGACCACGCTGGGGTAGCTGTAGCAGTCAAACATCAGATTAAACACAGACTAATGACTGATTTCACGGAAGACACGGTGGGAATCAAACTAGAGACGAACATAGGACCAGTCAGTATTGTTACTACATATATACCGTGCAGACGCAATTACATATCCAGAAAAGACTTCAATACTGTTTCACAGAGGCGAGAGCCAACTTATTTGATAGGAGACATGAACGCCAGACACCCGACAATAGCGACGGCTGACTCTAATCGACGGAGTAATATTAAGTAGATTCTTAACGGGGGACAAATTAAAGTTTTTAGTACCAGACTTCTCAACAATGGTTAGCAGCAAAGGACGCCCGACATTATCTTAGGGAATAGACATGCCTGCTTAAATATGGCAGCAAAAAGAGGAGAAGTGACAACATCAGACCACCTGCAAATAATTATCACACTATCCACAACCCCAATAAAGACTGACCCCCGCACGATTCACGACTATAATAGCGCCGACTGGGACAACTTTAAATTACGAGTAAGCGGACATTACGACAATATAGACATAAATGACACGGAGGGAAAGACAAAAGACGAAATTGACGACAGACTGAGATACTGGTTCACGAATATTGGGAGCGCCATCGAATCTACGGTACCGAGAAAAATCATAAATTTTAACCCAGGGCTGAAGAGAAGTGACGCTCTCAATCTTTTACAAAGACATTATTCTGAAATAAAAAGATATACAGATAACTTGGATACACAAGACGACTGAAGGACATAATACTTTATATACAAGATTTACTGTTTGAAGAGTTTTAAAAGATTGCAAAATGACTTCTGGGACGACACCATTAATAAGGTGCAATTAAAATATGACGATCATTTGAATGTGGTTAAATTTTGGAGGGATATAAAAAGACTAATGGGCAAGACAAACAGACAATGTGACTACTTATTGAATAGTAATGGGGAAAAGATAATAGAAAGTGACGAGAAAGTACGACTAATGAAAGAGGTATGGGAAAAAGTTTTCCAGATAACTCCCGAAGACAACAGACAGTTTGACGCAATAAATGATGCACTGGTGCTGGAACATCTACAAGCACAAAGGGACCGACTAACGTTGTACGAATTTACCGACTTGACGCGACTCAGAGATGACAATTACCTCACGTGCAAATTCGAAGTCAACGACATTATTAACGTTATAAGAAAGTTCAGCAACAAAGCTCCAGGAATTTCTGGTATTAATAAAATTATAATCTCCAAACTGCCAATGATAGCACTGCAAGATCTAAATAATATTAATATGTCACCGAGTATTGGATACTTCCCGGACATGTTCAAGAGAGGACGAATGACATTGTTTTCAAAAGATTTACATAACACACAGGACCCACTTAAATATAGACCAATTACTCTCTTGGATGTGCCCGGGAAGATACTGGAGACCTTGTTGAAGAACAGACTGAATACGTATTGCGAAGACAACGACATTTTCCCTAAGTATCAATTTGGATTCAGGCGGGAGAGCGGGACCCAGACAGCAATTGCGACGCTTAACGAAATGCTAGCACTGAATCAGAGTCGGAGAGGCAGGGCAAACATCGTTTGTCGAGATGTCTCGAAGGCCTTTGATAAAGTCTGGCATGACGGATTGAAATTCAAGTTCATAAATACAGACCTTCCAGACATAATGACTCTAATTCTTTGCAATTTCCTGGACAACAGACTGAACGACATTAAATTTGAAGGACAGGTTTCAAGACACATTTACACTGGGAAGCGGGGCCCACAGGGCTCCGTTCTCTCAGACTTTGTACATATTTACACACATGACATGCCTCAAGGGAGGGAGGGATGTGCTAACTTAATATTTGCCGACGACGTGACGCAAGTAATCATGACTACGACAGAAGTAGACAAAAGCTGGCCTTAAGGACGAGACAGCATATAGAAGAATTAAATGATTTCGAGAATAAATGGAAAAAGGGATTTTGACGAAGGAAAAATCTATTCTGGTGATTGGCTCGTGTCGCCCTATGAAAGGATCCTTAATATCATTCTTTCTAGGTAAAATTAATCTAAAATTACCAGAGAAAAACAAAATTAAGAAAATGTCAGTAAAACTGACTCGCTCACTCTTAAAAAGAAGTGTCGGTATGAAAATAGGGGCGAGTGGGAACACTACCACGAGACAATCACCAATAGAACTTCCAATCAGAATCAGAGAGAGCTTGATACAACGGGCGATGCAGCCGCTACTACTACTACTAGAGGACGCCACGGACAGCAGCGCCCCTAGCGGACATCCTTAATCTAAAAAACATCTAAAAACATCTTGTCCTGCAAGGGGGGAACAACCATAAAGGGGGGGTTTCATAGGGCGACACGAGCCAACACCCAGAAATAGATTTTTCCTTCGTCAAAATCCCTTTCTGGGCTCAGCTCGTCGGCCTATGAAAGAGTACCAGAGACAGACAAGATGGGAAAAAAGGAACAATGAAAAGCAGTGTAAAAATGATGGATATAATATAAGTAAATCAATTACAGCATACAAACTAAGCACTTAAACTAACTTATACTAAACAGTAAAACAATAGAATGTTAGTAACCTTAAAGTACTTAAATGGTAATTACAGTAAATTACAGTGATGCATGTAATATAAACAAAAGGGGATTTACTTAACATATTTACAAAATATACAAACTCATTGTGTCCTACCCTAGCATAAAAATAAGGGTAGGTACACTGAAGTCCATCATTAATACAAGTTATGGCAAATATATACAAACATTGTGTCCTACCCTAGCATAAAAATAAGGGTAGGTACACTGAAGTACATTATCAGTACAAGAGTGGATGTCCCTAGCAAAAAAATAAGGACAATCCATATATGATTCAGCGGCTAAGGTTATGATATTCGAGTAGCCTGGCGATAAGGTGAGGCATGTTGTATGATGTAGGTAGAAAGGAGACCTGGATCTATACTACAACTACTATACAGTATCAGGGGAAACAATGTTTTCCCGCTGCTACTGCTGAAAACTTTAAAGATTCCAAGGACTTTAGATAATGCCGTTTAAAGACTGTCGGGGATTTCCATCCAGTATACTTTTTAAGATCCTCAAAGTTCATATGTTGGAAATAATTAATTGAGGTGGCTACTCCCCTGATATCATGTGCTTTTGGGAATGACTCAGGGTTGGCTTGTTTAATGAAGTAAAGGATTTGTTGTCTATACCTTTTACTGACAAAGTACCACCATTTCTCTCATGAAGAGAGCACCTGAGGATCTTGAAGAAGTACGAGATAGAAAGGCTCTAAGAGTTGATACTGGGCAGAGAGAAGGATCCTGTGGAAGTGGATAACCTTCCAAGGAGCCCACCTTGCAAGAGGATCCTCATTTTTGGCTAAAAAGCTACGATCCGGAGCAAGTAGAACTTCTCCTGATGGGAGGAATTCCACATGACCCGCATCCCTGGATAGAGCCGACAGTTCTGAAATTCTAGCTCCTGAGGCTAGGCTTAATAAGAATAATGTCTTCCTCAGGAGCATTATGAATGTACAAGATGAGAAGCTAGTTTGAGGGACATCATTTAAGAACCATGAAACTGTAGTAGGCCTCTGAGAAGGTCTAAGTCTAGCACAGGCTTTGGGGATTAGATGGTGAAATAAGAATCAGTCAGATCTATCTGAAAACCTACTTGAAAGATTTTCTTCAAAGCCGACTTATGAGTGGTAATAGTGCTAGCTGCTAAACCTTTTTCAAACAAGGATCTGAAAAAGGATATAGCCAGGTTAACTGTCATGGTTGTAGTGTTCGATTCTCTCAAGAAAGATGCTAATTTTTTAACAGCTGAGTCATATTGTCTAATGGTTGACTCTCTCTTATCTGATTCCAGGAAGAGAATATTCTGTGGATCAATA
Organism: Macrobrachium nipponense; assembly: GCF_015104395.2. Lineage (NCBI taxonomy): Eukaryota > Metazoa > Arthropoda > Malacostraca > Decapoda > Palaemonidae > Macrobrachium > Macrobrachium nipponense. The sequence goes on along the minus strand of NC_087202.1, from coordinate 1,214,154 downwards.
TCAGCATCTTTATTAGCCGCAAACTTCATGAAGTCCATAAAGTTAGGGTCTGGAGAATTCCTGATAGCTTGGGATTGGGGATCCGTTGAGGCCGGAGACCCAATTCCAGAAGAAGAGGATACCAGTTGCTCTTGGGCCAGTCCGGTGCAATCAAGAGCTACTATCCCTTTGAAGGACCTTAGTTTGCTTAGGACCTTCAAGAGAAGATTCACTGGAGGAAAAACATAAATTCTCCTCCACTGATTCCAATCCAACGACAGGGCGTCCGTGGCATAAGCCAGAGGGTCCAGGTTGGGGCCACATAGCAAGGGAGCTTGTGGTTCGCTTGTGAGGCGAAGAGATCCACTTGGAGACCTGGGACTCTCAGGCTACCCACTGAATGACCCGTCGTCTAGAGACCACTCTGATTCCAGAGGAACTGACCGGGACAGGGCGTCTGCTATCACATTCCTTACTCCTGCCAGGTGAGTGGCAGACAGATGCCATTTGGTGTTTGTTTGCTAATGCAAAGATGGCTATCATGACATGATTCACATGCTTGGATTTGGACCCTCCTCTGTTGATGCAATGAACTACCACTGCACTGTCCAAAACTAGCCTTAGATGAGACTTCTTCGGGGGAAGCAGTCTCTTCAGAGTAAGAAATACTGCCATTGCTTCCAACACGTTTATGTGGAGCTGGCGAAATTGAACTGACCAAGTCCCCTGAACCTGTTTTGAACTGAGAGTATCCCCCCACCCGGACAGGGATGCATCCGTGTGAATGGTTAACATTGGAAGGGGATATTGAAGGGGTACTTTCTTGGCTAAGTTCTTTACTTTTGACCAAGGCCGCCGTAGATGATTGCGGAGGATCTGTGGGACTACTGACAACTTGTCTCGATATTTGGAGTTTGCTCTTGACCGCCAATTCGATTTATATCTTTCAGCCTTGCCTTCAGAAGGATATCTGTTACCGAAGCAAACTGAAGGGATCCTAGGATTCTTCTCCTGGTTTCTCCTTGACGTTTTGTTTGCACTTGAGAATTGCCTGACAGATTTTGCTATTTCCTTCCGTTTGGCCACTGGAATTGACAGATTGTGGGAAGCCAAATCCATTGGATTCCTAGCCACTTGAAACGAGATTCCGGAGTAAGTCTGGATTTCGTTTTGTTTATCTGGAACCCTAGATGTTCCAGAAAGTGAACTACCTTTTTGGTGGCTTTGAGACATTCCTCGACTGTTGGTGCCCAGATCAACCAATCGTCGAGGTATGCTGCTACCATGATTCCCTGAGCTCTCAATTGTTTGTACAACCACTTCTGCTATTTTTTGTGAATACCCTGGGGGCTACATTCAGACCGAAGGGCATCACTTTGAATGAGAATGTTGATTTCCTAGCCTGAAATCCTAGGAATGGCGGAAGTGCCTGGCTATAGGATATGGAGCATGTGACGGCTCCACGCGGAAGTAAGGTCCTTACTTGCGAGAGGGTAAGCATCTTGAACCTGTCGCAACGAATGAAAGAGTTTAGCTTTGGACAAGTCTAAGATTACCCTTCTTTTTGTTGAGCCTTCTTTGGCACGCTGAATAAGCGACCTTGAAATTTTAGATGCTTGACTCTCGCAATAGCTCCTTTCTGAAGGAGTTCTTCCGCGTAATCTGTCAATTCCTCTGACGGTATCTGGTGGAATGATTTGATTGGAGGAGGATCTTTGATCCAACTCCAGCCCAATCCTTTGGACACTATGCTCTGTGCCCAATTGCTGAACCCCCACCTGTGGCGGAAGAGGAACAGCCTCCCTCCTACCTGGGGAGCCTCATTGTTGATGGGCGGGTTGGCCACCACGCCCTCCTCTAAACTGCCTGCTCCTTGTGGCCCTTCCTGCGCCACGCTGACTAAGCATAACCTCTCGCCCTACCTCTCGCTGTTTGTAGCCTTGAGCCTCATATGTAGGGTTGAAGGCCGGCGAGATAGCGTAGGAGGTGGATGGCTGAGATTGAGGGGACAACAGGAGGATAGGCTGGTTCTGCTTCGAACTAGCAGGTTGTCCTTGTTGGGTAACCGGGACCGCCTGCACAAATTGCTGTTGTTGCTGGTGTTTCTGATACGGCTGGAACCTCTTACCAGCCTTCTTCGGTTTCTTACCAGCAGTGGGAACGGAATCTTGTTTCCTCTTTGAGGAAATACCCCACCTAGCTCTAAGGCTCTGGTTGAGCCTAGCAGCTTCGTGGTGAACCTCGTTGACAGCGGACTCTGGGAAGAGATCCGCTCCCCACATGCTAGAGGCCAAGAGTCCCTATTCGGCTCATGCCTAATAGTACATTCTTGTAGAACATGCTTTCGGCAGTTCCTCCTAGCCTGGAAGAAGTCAAAAGCGTCCGATAGAAACCGTCTGGAATTGAGATTTCGCCAAAATCTTGAACAGCGGTTCCGTAGCATAAGAGAGGGCAGCCATTTCCGTAATTATAAGGGAATTGAGGGACCTGCCAAACCTGGTTCGCGCATCAAACTCTGCCTGGATTAGGGAATCCGGCAGCCTTGGTAGCTTCTCGCCGAACTGGTCCATGGCGCAGTCCGGTTTGAGCTTGCCAAGCGTGAACGTAGCTGGCAAGTTCTCCCACAATTCTCCGAAAGCCGGGAAGAGCGGAGAAGTAGACTCCGCCTCCCTCAACTGTGGGATGGGCTCATCCTTGAGACTGCCTGAAGGGACTTCTCCACCAATTTTGTGGCAAACGGAAGAGAAACCTCCTCTTCCGTCGCGAAAATAGTGAAGGGACTCTTGTAGGCCTGGAGTTTGGTGTTCGTACACTCCCAGTCCTCAAGGCAGTGAACCCATTCCCGCTGAGCATGATCCCTACTGTATAGGACCGACTCTCTAGAGATCTTGTCTTCCCTAGTCAGCCGCCACGGTCAGCCTAGCATAACCGATGAAAGGCTTCGTCAGACCTGGAGGGTAAAACTCGAAGTCCTCAATCCTTCGAGTTCCACACTCCGGGTATGAGATCATCCCATCCTTGAAAGGAGCGTAGGCAGCTACTCTCCATGGGTTTCTCCATGGAGAAAGCTGGCAGAGAGTCGTATGGCGGGAGTTGGAGAATCCCAGTGCTTGGCGCTGGGGAGACTGGAAGAGGAACCTGAGATAGCCCAGCTACTCGGTCCTCATTCTCTCTAACCCTGTTAGAGAGGTCTTGAATCGATTGGCCTGATTGAGACAGAGTGCTCGACAACTGTGCGAACATCTGCTCGAATCTTGTCCCCAGGGCGGAGACTTGCGAGCCAACCAGCTCGCCCACCTGTTGCATCACCACTGCTGAGAAAGCAGAGGGATCAAAGGTGCTAGGCCCTGCTCCTCCTACCGGCGTAACCGAGTGGAAGCGGTGGAGGCGGGAG